>NW_023458563.1:2867434-2870288 GCF_013731165.1 Rhagoletis pomonella | reverse complement strand
AATTCAAGTTGGCATTTGGTTTTTGGAATTTAAATAAGTTCTCAGCAAAAAAGTTTGTTTAAAAAAATACATGTGTACATATTGCTTGAAAATATCAATTTTTCCCTTACCTTAAGCCTTTGGGAGTGGGCAAAAATGATGTTTTGTAATTTAGACCGAATTGAATATGCGCTATCTGGGAAGACAATATCAACATGTAATATTTTTTCTGTTGGCACTATATCCAAACACAAACGCATCTTAAGTGTCTTAACAGTGAAACAATTTATTATTTTCTAAGTTTGCGAATAAAACTTCACACTTAAAATTAAGACATTTATAACAAACATTTTATGAAGAAAATCCCTTCTTCGTTTAAAATAAAAATAAGCGAAATCGGCCCAATTTCATACAACCCTGCCTGACATGAAAATTTTCTCCACGATAAGGCTTGTATCCATTTCAGACAGCAGATTTTGGGTCGCTTAGTCAAAAATAGAAACATATATACATATTTGAAATTTAAGAAAACAAGGCAAATAGCAAAATCGGCTAAAAACGGCTAATTTTTTTCTGCAAAACGGCTGCCGGCTAAATCGAAATTTCTCCGGCTGTTTGCTATCGCAACCGGCTAAATCTAGCCGGAAAACGGCTAAAATGGCAACACTGCATATCAGCCTTCTAGCAATGGGCAGGCGGAACGCATGGTCCAGTATCTGAAATATTCACTAAGCCGAATGACTGAAGGAGACATGGAAACGAAGTTACAGCGTGTTATTTCAAACAACACACCAGTCCCAACACAACAACGGGTAGGACACCGGCAGAGATGCTGATGGGTCGACAGCTGCGGACGGTTCTAGATATGGTGCATCCTGATGATGGCAACGAGAACGCGTTAATAAATATGCCAATTAATCAGGTAAGACGTTTTGAAATTGGAGAACTCGTGTATTTTCGGAATTACGGGGCTGGCCCGGCCTGTTTGCATGGGCACATTGTAGAAGTCACTGGACCGGTTTCCTATGTGGTCGAATCGATAGACAAAAGAATCGGCCGGCGGCGTGTAGACCAGATACGTCGGAGAATAGTCCAAGTCGCCTAAGTCGCCCCGGGGAAAGACGATACAATAATGCCGCCTCTCATGGTTCCAGGTTCATCTAAGACGCAAGATCCGCTAAAAAATATGATATCAAGCCCCATCGTAAAAGTTTCACAAAATTCAAACACTCCGAGTCGGTCAACACCTACCAATCCAGACATCGTAACTGAATCACCTGATGCGGAAGTACAACCTCAAACGGCGGATACTGTTGGCAATAAGGTAACACGTTATGGTAGGGTGGTTAAACCTTCACAACGTTTTGATCCTGACTAATGGCGGAGGAGTGTGGTATTCTATGGTAACCCTACTGCTTTTAGAAGACAAAGAATAGGCAATAGAGGTTGACAGCGGAGATGTCAGTGAAAAGACACGTGTAGAAAGATGAGATTTGATTAGAAGTTAGAGGTTAATAAAAGGATTTTTGGATTAACACTACAATCATATATAAAGTCTCATTTAGTTGGCGATAGGAAAACTTTACAGAATATTTACACATTTAGTTTAGTAGTTTAGTGACATTTAATGTACAGAAAACTCTATAAAATTGCGAAATCGTGACGACTCAACATTCTTCATTTTTCGGCAACAACAACAAAAAGTTTCGATTTTTTAAAATCGAAAAACCTTCCACACAGAAGGACCAAAAAAGTACTTTTTAGAGAATTGAAATCGGTTCAGCCGTTTGGTCAAGCCTCGCGGTCATGCGAAAAACATTTCATTTATATATATAGGTATAGATAGATTGAAGTCGGGGTTGTTTTTTGCTTAAAAATTATGTGTTACTAATTGAATTTCCAGATAAAATTATTTTTTATTTAGTTAGAGATAGGACTCATTTGAAAGCACCATTGTAAGCTATTCAATGTGCTATTGGCCCATAGTAACTCAAATAGGCTCACAAAATAAAAATTACATAGAAAAATAAAAAAAACACCAGAATTATATTATTTCAAAAAGGAACGAGACCAAAAATAAGAAAAATAAGAAGCTAAAAGAAGAAGAAGATTTTCTGATTAAATAGTAAAAATCTATTGGAATTATTTCAAGTATTTTTGTAGTACTATTTTTATCCTTCAAAATGCACTCTCGAATGGCGCTATACTATTTTTCGCTCAAGAGTTACGGCCACTTAAACTGCCGTGTCCTCGAATCTAACATCACCAAACCAAGCATATGCTTTCTAACTCATTTCGTCATCTTCCAATGACCATAGTTTCTTAAGGAAAAATCGTAAAGCTCCACTCGAAGGCGCATTTTGAAGGGTAAGAATAGTACTAAATGGCATAGGGCAAGCTAAAGTGGCCACTAAAGCCGTTTTTCGTGTACTATGCCACGAAAAACCTCAATATTTTGGAGCAGTTGTAAGCTCGAGCTCGAGTTCTAAGCAGAAAATTACTTCTAAAACGACCTACATCTGTACAGTAACAGAAACTTTCAAATCTGTATTCATAATTATCATGCTCTTAATTTCTTTGGATTACCTGTCAAATCGCAATATTGCATAAAACCGACTACAGCCATTTAAAAACCTAATTCTAATCTACACGCATGTATTTTTCTGTAACGTAACAGTCCGACTATTTTATGCAAAATTAATTTTATCAGTTTAATAAATACGTAGTTCTTGAGTTATATAAGAAACAGTGATGGAAAATCAAAATTTAAAATTGTGCCTAATATTTCCGAAAAAATGTGCCCAAATGCAGGTCAATGTGCCAATAAATTAAAAATTGTCGAAAGGTAACATTTCCTTTATAAAATATATATATA
>NW_023458563.1:2864901-2867334 GCF_013731165.1 Rhagoletis pomonella | reverse complement strand
GGTTAAGCGAAACCTTTTTCAAATTAATTGAAACCTTTTTCAGATGAAGCGAAACCTTTTTCAAATTAAATGAAACTTTTTTCAGATTCACTGAAACTTTATTCAAACCAAATGAAACTTTTTTGAGATTAAATGAAACTTTATTCAAATTAAGTATTAAACATTTTTAAATTAAGGAACAGGAAATCAACTTAACTTATTAATAGCCGTTTGCGCCATGTCTGGCTAACACTAAAGGCTCTGTTATGTATACTTGGCATTGCTTGAGAGTTGTAAGGAATCTGTTAAATGAGCTTCGCGTGTAAGCTGTTACCCAACGCACAGCATTACATACGTAGAAGTCTGTTGGTTTTTGATTTCTACGTAAAAACACGTACGTAACAGAGCCTTAACTCCCAGTTGCACATCGTTATCGACGCCATACTTATATCACGGAGTCGATAACGCCGATTATAAAGTTTAACTGGGAGAATATTTTTACTGTTGCTACGCGAATTCAAAGCTGTCAACTATTATTTTCTTAAGGGAGAAGACGGAAGAAAGTACAAATACTCTCCCTTCTCACTCACTCGCTTAAGCGAAATGTAAAATTTGGCATTTGCATAACAATTGTTTAATTATTTTCTTTTAACTTAAACAAACTCTACGGATTAGAGCACAGTCTAATCACGGCAACATTCAACTTCGGTTCAAGAATAATTTTGACATGTCCCATTTCTCTTTTCCTTTTCACATCATCCTTTACATGTACTCCCGAAAACAGAGATATTTGAAGTTTTATAAAATGAATAAATTATATGATTTGCCTAGTTACCAAAACCCCTCGAAAATCACAACAAACCAACCAACCTACCAAAGCCTTATTTTTAGAAATGAAACTACCTATTTTGGTCCAATTGGAGCGAAACGGCAACACTGTATTCAACATGCCTTGACCGTAAGGGAGAGCAACACGTAACAGCTAATTCAAAGTAAATGAAGTTTCATTTCATTTGAATAAAGTTTCATTTAATTTGAAAAAAGTTTCATTTAATTTGAATAAAGTTTCATTGAATCTGAAAAAGGTCTCATTTAATTTGAGTAAAGTTTCACTGAATCTGAAAAAGGTTTCATTTAATTTGAAAAAGGTTTCACTTAACATGAAAAAGGTTACATTTAATTTGAAAAAGGTTTCGCTAAATTTGAAAATGGTTTCATTTAAACTGAAAATGCTATATATGCATTCATTCTTTTATGAAGAGTACGGTCAATAGGAAGATCCTGTTTATATACCCTTTAATTCATGTCTACTCTGTATTTTATAACAGACCAGTATCCCATATTTCTATCATGATTTTAGCAAGTGGAACAATATTAACAAGTATTTCACTGTTTAAATGAATTATCATAAAAATTATTGGGAAAATATAACTACAGAACTAAACGTAACAAAGAGTACATACATACATATATTATATATGCACAACACTTTCACGAAAATAGCAGCGCGATATATTGACAAATTTTGACAATTTAATAACCTTTTATTTAATTTTAGCTTTTTTATAAAAATATAGTCAATTCAACAACCAAAACCATAAAAATCAAAGTTTCAAACTTTCTACAAAAAAATTTCATTAAAGGTACCTACGCGATTCTGTCGGTGCGAATCTGTTCCGACAAAAATTACAACAATGCCGACCATAGGAATCACACACTTGTACCATTTGGCTGCAGCGATTTATTCGAACATTCACAGTTCTTCTTTTGGTCGTGCCGAAATCGCAGACTGCCGCGTTTGAGAACGAAAGAGGTCTATAGAAGGATTTTACAATATTAAAGGTATCCACACACCTATCCGATTCTGCCGCAACGAATCCGCACCGTTTAGTTGACCGTAAGAAAATAAAACATATTTGATGTGGAAAAGTTAAGAAGTTTGTTTTTGTTGAAAAATACTTTTTGTTTGTCTATAAATTGACAGTTTCTGCTGCGATAAAATCGCACAGATGTGCGCGTACTTGCGTTTTCGAACCAGTAACGTCTGTAAACGGGGCGGATTCGTTGCGACAGAATCGCATAGGTGTGTGGATGCCTTCAAATTTAAAACTTTGTTGTCAGAATTTTCAGAAAACTTTCGGATATGCAGTTTATAGTCCATTCAATTGTAGTATAATAAAGTGCAAGTTTAAGGTAGCTAGGAATTCGCGTTGATTTTTTAATTTTTAATTTTATTTTTTTGCATTTTATTCATACATATTGTAATTGTAAGTTCAGTTTAAAGTCCATTCAATTGTAGTATAATAAAGTGCAAGTTTAAAGTAGCAGGGAATTCGCGTTGATTTTTTAACTTTTCATTTTATTTTTTTGCATTTTATTCATACATATTGTAATTGTATGTTCTAAAAATTTAAGTATGCTTTATATATGTAGAAGAAAAAGTGCAACACCTTC
>NW_023458563.1:2862190-2864801 GCF_013731165.1 Rhagoletis pomonella | reverse complement strand
ATAAATGGAAATATGTTTCCTTTGTGCATGTTGGGATATCGACTGATGTAAGCTTGGATAGCTGTAAATATTCTGTGTGCATTTTTGCGATGAATAGGTGACACTTTTTCTACGTTTCACTAAAATCATGGTGAACTGAATATACGACTTGCTTGGCCAAGCCAAGCCAAGCCCTTTGTTTCTCTTGCTGCAAAACTCAGCTACGTGAAAAAACACGCCGTGAACTTTCGGCGTGGTACTAAAATTTATTGCATGGTAGCTTTTATTAAATTTCGATATTGCGTTCTGGTAGTTGTCCTTTAGATCGCAAGTGAAACAAGACGACATAACTGCTTCAAAATTTTATAAGCATTCCACATATGTATGTACATGCATTGCTACAGGGTGGGCCAAATAAGACCTACCAATGTTAAACACGTATAACTTCTTTATTATTTTAAATTATTGTTATTTTCTTACTGCATGTTATGGTTAATCTCAAGATAATCATAATGGATACTTACAGCAAGACCACCAACAACGACTACAATACGCGATTCCTTTTACACAATTAGCCACACAAATTGATTTTGTAGGTAATGTTTTGATGTCGGACGAAGCGCATCTCCAAGCAAAACTGTAGGCTGTGGGGCTCTGAAAATCCAAGGGCAACACAGAAGCACCAGTTACACCCATCCAGATGCACTGTTTGGTGCCGTGTTATGGCCGAAAAAGTTATCGGCCCTTTTTTTCAACAATGAGGATGAAACGCCAGAAACGATTTCTGGGGCTTCTTACAGAACAATGATTGACAACTTTTTGCGGTCAACGGCAGAGCAGCATCCTAATGTGTGGTTCCAACAAGATGGAGCGACTGCGCACACTGCTAGGCAAATTATGGACCTTCTGAGTGAAATTGGTAGGTCTTATTAGGCCCACCCTGTAAAAATCTCGCCTAAAAGAGCTACTTTTTATTTATTTATTTATTAACCATTTATTTTAGAGTAACCATTAACAGCAGGTGATCCGTGCGTTATTTCTGGACAGAATACTTACAGCTGTCCAAGCCTACAACAGCCGACATATTTGATTATTTTGTTTATAAGGAATTTATAAATTTAATTTAATTAAGATTTAAAGCTGAATTGCATGTTATGTTATGTTAATAATTTTTATGTACTACATGTTATTATTACAAGCTTTTATTTAACTTGGTCATCCCACGGAAATTTCCAATCGATTTTAAACTAACTTCTCGACAAGGTAGAGACGGGAGGGAGGGGTGGGCGAAATATCACAAACGGCAATAACGCAAAATTTGCTTTATTTCGCTTTTAAATGGGAAATAATACCAAAATCTGAGTTTCTAATTCGTGATACATTGGGCGCGTTCATATTGTCTAACCGTAGACTGTTTGTGCTAGAAACGCACAGTTGAATAGTTCCGTTCAGTTCAACAGTTGCCAACTTTCCGCCATTTTTTCCATCTTACAATTTTCCGCTACCTGAACTCAAAGTGTTTTGCTCAGCCTAAACAGATGATCGAAAAGATTTACGCCGGTTATATTAAATGTACTACGCTCATAAATGGAGCGTCAGCCCTTAATAAAAATAGTATGTCCTGGTTATATAAAATAAAACTAAAAAGTTCAAAATAAAATAATGTAAAAAAATATTTTTTTAAAAACAAGCTTTTATTTAACATGTACAATCAAAGGGATAAAATAAAGTAGTGTAACAAAAGATTTTTTAGCAAGAAAATTTTGTCAAAACTGCACTAAAATGAATAAAATAAAATAAGTTAAGGTCTAGGTTTGTACTAATTTACTTAATTTTTAAAAAAGCTTATCGGCGAATTCAGCGTACATGCATCATTGGTTAGGTATGTATATATATGTATGCAGATATCTAAATGCCGGTTTGCTATTCGCGTGACAAACTCTTTTAAAAACGAAGTAAATTAGTACAAATTGTTAGTAATTTTCATTCGAGTTTGAGTAACTCCTTTCACTAAATGGCTTTTAGTAACTTTAACGAGATCTTAACTCAATTTATTTTATTAATTTTAGTGCAGTTTTGACAAAATTTGCTTGCTAAAAAATCTTTTGTTACACTACTTTATTTTATCCCTTTGATTGTACATGTTAAATAAAAGCTTGTTTTGATTGTACATGTTAAATAAATGCTTGTTTTTAAAAAATATTTTTTTACATTATTTTATTTTATGTTCTTTATTGTTCACATACCACCTTGTGATTTTATTCTACTGTTGAAATTGAATGGAAAGAACGAATAAAAAAATAAAATAAAAATATTCTAATTTTTTCGTGAAACTCGATTTTTTCAAAAACCGTCCGGGGATTATTTTCTTTTTGGTCTTACATTGTTGCAAAAATTATAAGCAAATAAATAAAAAAGAACATAGGATGTGCCATTACTTCGTATTTAAAGTTGATTCAAGCACACCGTGCGTAGAGGCTGTTATGGCGACGACATTAGAGAGCCGTGCGAAATTGCCCAGACTTGAAAGTAAAAAAGACTTCAAACAATAATTTTTTTTAGTTTCTTTTCTATAACTCACTTAAATTAATTTTTTCATTTACATATGTTCTGACTAAATAAATTTCTTAAG
>NW_023458563.1:2857272-2862090 GCF_013731165.1 Rhagoletis pomonella | reverse complement strand
GAACAAAATTATAATACCCTTGTGCACAAGTGCGCTCGGGTATAAAAATTATTAACCTTACATAAACAAAAGAAAAATAGCCAAAACTGGTCAAAAAATAGCTCAACATAATTTAAATTTATTCTATATGTAGAAAAAAACTTGAAACGTACATTATTTTCACCTCAAGATTCCCCATTTTTGTAAGATAAATGTGAGCAAATATCCGTAACCGTGCGATTCAACGCACGGTGTGCTTGAATCAACTTTAAATACGAAGTAATGGCACATCCTATGTTCTTTTTTATTTATTTGCTTATAATTTTTGCAACAATTAAGACCAAAAAGAAAATAATCCCCCGGACGGTTTTTGAAAAAATCGGGTTTTACGAAAAAATTAGAAATTTTTTTTTTATTTTTTGATTCGTTCTTTCCATTGTATTTCAACAGTAGAATAAAATCACAAGGTGGTATGTGAACAATAAAGAACATAAAATAAAAGAATGTAAAAAATATTTTTTAAAAACAAGCATTTATTTAACATGTACAATCAAAACAAACTTTTATTTAACATGTACAATGAAAGAGATAAAATAAAGTAGTGTAACAAAAGATTTTTTAGCAAGAAAATTTTGTCAAAACTGCACTAAAATTAATAAAATAAATTGAGTTAAGGTCTCGTTAAAGTTACTAAAAGCCATTTAGTGAAAGGAGTTACTCAAACTCGAATGAAAATTACTAACAATTTGTACTAATTTACTTCGTTTTTAAAAGAGTTTGTCACGCGAATAGCAAACCGGCATTTAGATATCTGCATACATATATATACATACCTAACCAATGATGCATGTACGCTGAATTCGCTGATAAGCTTTTTTAAAAATGAAGTAAATTAGTACAAGCCTAGACCTTAACTTATTTTATTTTATTCATTTTAGTGCAGTTTTGACAAAATTTTCTTGCTAAAAAATCTTTTGTTACACTACTTTATTTTATCCCTTTGATTGTACATGTTAAATAAAAGCTTGTTTTTAAAAAAATATTTTTTTACATTATTTTATTTTGAACTTTTTAGTTTTATTTTATATAACCAGGACATACTATTTTTATTAAGGGCTGACGCTCCATTTGTGAGCGTAGTACATTTAATATAACCGGCGTAAATCTTTTCGATCATCTGTTTAGGCTGAGCAAAACACTTTGAGTTCAGGTAGCGAAAAATTGTACGATGGAAAAAATGGCGGAAAGTTGGCAACTGTTGAACTGAACGGAACTACTCAACTGTGCGTTTCTAGGACAAACAGTCTACGGTTAGACAATATGAACGCGCCCAATGTGTCACGAATTAGAAACTCAGATTTTGGTATTATTTCCCATTTAAAAGCGAAATAAAGCAAATTTTGCGTTATCGCCGTTAGTGATATTTCGCCCACCCCTCCCTCCCGTCTCTACCTTGTCGAGAAGTTAGTTTAAAATCGATTGGAAATTTCCGTGGGATGACCAAGTTAAATAAAAGCTTGTAATAATAACATGTAGTACATCAAAATTATTAACATAACATAACATGCAATTCAGCTTTAAATCTTAATTAAATTAAATTTATAAATTCCTTATAAACAAAATAATCAAATATGTCGGCTGTTGTAGGCTTGGACAGCTGTAAGTATTCTGTCCAGAAATAACGCACGGATCACCTGCTGTTAATGGTTACTCTTGTAAAAAGTAGCTCTTTTAGGCGAGATTTTTACAGGGTGGGCCTAATAAGACCTACCAATTTCACTCAGAAGGTCCATAATTTGCCTAGCAGTGTGCGCAGTCGCTCCATCTTGTTGGAACCACACATTAGGATGCTGCTCTGCCGTTGGCCGCAAAAGTTGTCAATCATTGTTCTGTAAGAAGCCCCAGAAATCGTTTCTGGAGTTTCATCCTCATTGTTGCAGAAATATGGGCCGATAACTTTTTCGGCCATAACACGGCACCAAACAGTGCATCTGGATGGGTGTAACTGGTGCTTCTGTGTTGCCCTTGGATTTTCAGAGCCCCACAGCCTACAGTTTTGCTTGGAGATGCGCTTCGTCCGACATCAAAACATTACCTACAAAATCAATTTGTGTGGCTAATTGTGTAAAAGGAATCGCGTATTGTAGTCGTTGTTGGTGGTCTTGCTGTAAGTATCCATTATGATTTTCTTGAGATTAACCTTAACAAGCAGTAAGAAAATAACAATAATTTAAAATAATAAAGAAGTTATACGTGTTTAACATTGGTAGGTCTTATTTGGCCCACCCTGTAGCAATGCATGTACATACATATGTGGAATGCTTATAAAATTTTGAAGCAGTTATGTCGTCTTGTTTCACTTGCGATCTAAAGGACAACTACCAGAACGCAATATCGAAATTTAATAAAAGCTACCATGCAATAAATTTTAGTACCACGCCGAAAGTTCACGGCGTGTTTTTTTCACGTAGCTGAGTTTTGCAGCAAGAGAAACAAAGGGCTTGGCTTGGCTTGGCCAAGCAAGTCGTATATTCAGTTCACCATGATTTTAGTGAAACGTAGAAAAAGTGTCACCTATTCATCGCAAAAATGCACACAGAATATTTACAGCTATCCAAGCTTACATCAGTCGATATCCCAACATGCACAAAGGAAACATATTTCCATTTATTTCTGATGAAACCGCTTTATTTCAGTAAGTGAAAAAAATTTTACATTTTGATATTTGAAGTAGAAATGAATGTATACTTATTTCACCAATTATACTCTTGAGCAAGTATATATGAACAAGTACAAAATCACATTGAAATCTATATTTAACACCTTTCCTCAATGTGAATCAGTTTATATTAAATTTAATGTCAACTAACTTCAACTCATTAATTTTACAAAATGATAATGCTTCTGTTTTGACAGATTTTTAGTTAGCACATCCGCTATCATATTACCGGTTGAAACGTATCTTAGTTCTATATCGCCACTCTGAATAACCTCCCGGACAAAATGATGTTTGATGTCGATATGTTTTGATCTAGCATGATAAACTGGATTCTTCGCCAGATTATCACCATAAATGATTGTTGATGTATTCTTTTCACCACATCCAATCTCGATCATTAACCGCCTCAAATGCAAAAGCTGCTTTCGCTGCCGAAGATAGTGCCATGTACTCAACTTGGCACCTGCCAGGAAAAATACGTATCCTGAAAATGATCGTCGGTTGGTCGTATCACCTCCCTAATCTGCATCCACGAAGCCCTGAAGTCCTTGTTCGCATGCATAATAATTAAGATGCACGTCCTTCGTATCGCATTACTTGCTGCACGCCTTTGACATGTTCACCATGGAGATTGTTGTTTCTTTGTGCCAACTTTAACTCGCCTATTGCTGATTGATACCACGCAATTTGAATTATCGCACGTTACTTGAAAACCTCTATCTAACGGCGTCGATGCAAACCTACATTGTTGCATGTTATGTCATTGTAGCATATCCTTAATATATAATGACTGATTTAACGATATATTGCCTGTCTCACCATCGCGTTGAATCTGCATGCCCTAAAATGTCTGCATAGGACCAGTGTTGCCAAACATAGGCTTTTCCTACCAAAACTGGGAGGTTTTTTTTTCGTGTGGTAGGTTGGTTCCGCGACATTGAGTAATAGTTATTTTCGAAAAATATGAAATATGTATTTCCAAACATTTTAACAACCTTGTTTACACGAATATTTCACCGGTGCCTTCGTATAACGGCGACCGTAAAAGACGTTAATCGTAAGTACAATATTGCCAATATACAATATGTGCATCCGAGGTATGTATATACTTTATGTACATACAACTTAGTTTCAATTGAATTCAACTAGAAACTACATACTGGTGTGCTGAAAAGAGCTTGTCAATAAACTCACTGAAGTCCACCGTTGTCCACCTGACTGTCTCTACTTTATGGTAAGACTTGGGGAATATCACCAAAGCTAACCTATTGGTCTTTCAATACGGTAGTAAGACCAGTGTTGCCACAAAGATTTTTAATTTTTTACCAAACCTCTAAAAAACATTACCAAACTCAGAAAAAAATTACCAAATTTTTATGAGTATAATATTCTAAAAAAATTTTAAAGAATTTTTCGACATATGTAGATAATTATTTGGGCGACGACTGAACTACATCACGTCTGAGATTGTGGCCAGCTTAGATCTATTTCTATTTTTCGACCGAAAGATGAGTTTTACCTCTTCTTTCATCTTCATATCACCATCGACAGAGCGTTTAGATAACGAAAATGAACAATTTACAGCTGTAATTGTCCTTTTCAATGTGTTCCGACTATAACAATTCACAAATATTTTTAAAACATAAAACAAAAAACTCGCTCAGAGATTTACAAACATTTATAAGGTGTTTAATAGTTCATTTCCACTGCCTATTGTAAAAAAGCAGATTACAACTCGAAGGAGGTAATTGCTCATATATGTAAAGTACAAGAAAATGAAAGGAAAATATTAAAAACGAATAAATAAACCTTGCAGATCACCTCTTGTTAAAATTATCTAAACTCTTAACTGTAGTTAAGCGTTTGGTGGAAATGGGCTGTAACATACAGCCTTTTACATAAAGTACTTTACATAACTTAAAAGCAAAATATGAAACCGGCAAATGTATCGTTAAACGATATAAACAATTTTATACATCGGTCACATTCGTATTTAATCGGAAAACTTTAATTAGTCCTGTGAAATTATTTTCTTTCACCATTGGTTCTGGCGGATAAAAATGATCCAAAACCCTGATTTGTGGGACTGTAGGGGCTGTGATCGAGCCGCCATATTGGGC
>NW_023458563.1:2854312-2857172 GCF_013731165.1 Rhagoletis pomonella | reverse complement strand
AAATAAATAAAAATAAAGAAAAAACATAGCCATTTAGCTGATTTTTTCATGTAAAGGCCAAAAATGGTGATTTTTTTGAAATGATTGTATGGGGAACCCCCAGGGGAGTTCCAGGGGGTGTGCCACTGGCATGGGTGGATCGGCCGTCCAAAGTTAGTGGGGGTCGGTCATACATTTGCACTCGATTGGAGCACTCTAAATGGGTCAAAGTGGGATTTTTCAAAATTTGCCCCTACCCAAAAGTTCGACCCAAATTGGGGGACATCAGAATTCGTTTTAGAGGTATGGTTCCTTCGGCAAAGTTTCATATTTTGATCCCTAGAATACGATTTTCACAGAGCAATGAGCGATTTTTAAATCGACCCGCCCTATTGCACGTACATATTATTATTATTATTATTACGTCGGGGATACTCGCGCTGTGACCTAAGAAGATCTATTGTTCTTAACCTATTTAAGAAATTATGCACTTTGGAGGGCGCCCTGTTTTAAATTTTGTCTGAAAAAACAATCGTTCCACAAGGTGTATCGGTCTGGTATTTGTGATACGTGGGCAGTTACATAGAATATGCTCTGAGGTTTCCTCCACCAGCTCACAAAAGGCCATGGATTATGCAAGCCCTTTCGTTGCCTTCAAACCCTTCATGTCCCGGAACCCACCACAGCATTACGCTATTGTGGACAGTGTTGCCGAAAGCTTACGCTGGAAAATCGGCACTTTACCCTAAAAATCGTCATTTCGGCCAAAAAATCTTCAAACTTCTGTTTATTGCATTTTTTTAACAAAATAAAAAATACAAACGAAATTAAATACAATGAGTCGTATGCATGAAAACTAAGTAACTACGTTTTCTTAAAATTGCATACCTTTAGCTTAAATTTATTTGAACAAATTGAGTAAAAGGCCTGAAATTATAAGAAAAAGCATTTGCTTGGGTTTAATGCCTGCACCTAAATGTAATGTAATGTAAATGTACCTAAATGAGACAGATTGTACATAAAAAAAGTTACATCATTCATTTGTAGTTTGTTTTTATAAATTTTATTTAAAACATGAATACAAAAGATATATGTACTTTAAACATGATTAGGTTTTTCAACTGAGCCTATATCTATAGACTATAGTCTAATGGGAATCGGAGAAGCATTGTTTTTGTTTAATTTTGACTACTGAAAAATATTGGCGAAAAAGACAAAAAACACACTTTGCGAAGTATACTTCTTTATCCAGCTTTTTATAAAACAACAGGAAGTCTGCTAATTTATCCGATTCCTTTTAATAGGTGCAGCAAATCTAGAGAATATAATCAATGTGCCGTAAGTAACTTCGAAAGCATTTTAAATATATTTCCAGAAATCAAAAAGCGAGTATGGGTCAAATAGCTGTAGTTCTCATCTAAAAATATGAAATTTGAAGACGTCCTAGACACTGGACTGTATGGATGAATAAAGGCTGGTTTTCACAATGTAATATTTTGACAACAAAATTTTTTGACTTATTTTGACACAACTTTCTTTCCTTTGTTTCCTTTCCTTTTCCTTTCCTTCCTTTATCGATGATATTATGGGCCAAAAACTTACAAGTAGCCGCCTTTGCTGCGCATGTACTCGCCTGAAGGCCTATTCTGATCTAAATCAAACCAAAGACCATTTTTTAGTCCCATTTGACAATGAAGGCCTATTCTGGTCTAAATCAAACCAAGGCCAGTTTTTAGTCCCATTTCACTCATTTGACCGCAAATGCCACTGAATTTGAATTAGTGAAAATAAGCGTTAAAATTAATAGAAAAAAATTACGAAGCTAAGTAATTGTTGTAAAGTGTTAATTTTTCGTAATGCCTGTTCTAAATGCAATGTAAAATGTTTAAGATAATACATAATATGGTTTTTTTTATGTCTTCCTTTTGACCACTTTTCTCTAGAATTGTTTATTCTTCAAAATGAAAGCGAAACTTCTCCCTACAATTAAATATTAAATATATTAGCACGGTAAAGGAAAAAAACTAATAATGCATCTGATCAAAAGATGATTGTACCTAAAATATAGTGACTGTACCTAATGTACCTTTAAGTCATCAAACGTCGGACAATTGTACCTACTTTTTCATCCCTGATGCATACGATCCAATAAATATGACCACACATTACAAAAGCAAATGGAACCCACATTGCATATGGGTTAATAAAAGTGGATTTGCAATTGTTAACGACAATTTAAAATTAAAATTTAAAACACAACTGCTTTTAAATAGTTGAACTCTACTGGTTTGAAGTTTTTGATCCAGTTTTAAAGTAGGGGTCTTCACACCGAGCTTGGTACCGGTGTTCGGTAATTTTTCTTTTGTTTGTGCAAAATTATTTTATTATCGGTGTATCTGTTACAAAATTATCGTAAAGGAAGCGTGATAATTTTTCTGGTAGTTAGAAAACTGCAATCAGCTGTTCGATATTTATTCAATTTTAAATCCGCCCGATGCCGAAAGGCATAACGCATATGAGTAAGTAAACTTCCTTAACTTTTCTGTTAAAATTAATTTTTTTAGGAAAAACGCTACGAATCCGCCGTTGATAAACATATAAAGCTGTTCAGGATCTTGTGCATATGCACTTGCATTTGCATAATCGTTGCATTTGTAAATTCACAACAATAAAATGCACTCGGTTGCAATGGTAGCAAGCATAAAACCTGCAAATGCAATTCCAACTGCAAAACCAAGACAATTTCCGTAACATCCTGAATAGCCCTATAGTTTACCAGACTAACAAAAGAAAACTGAAAAGGACGTTCACAGTTGATAAAATTACCGAGTGTCAACTACCAATTTACCAAAACTACCAAAATGTATGTGAACCCGCTTAC
>NW_023458563.1:2852086-2854212 GCF_013731165.1 Rhagoletis pomonella | reverse complement strand
ATCAGTCGATATCCCAACATGCACAAAGGAAACATATTTCCATTTATTTCTGATGAAACCGCTTTATTTCAGTAAGTGAAAAAATTTTTACATTTTGATATTTGAAGTAGAAATGAATGTATACTTATTTCACCAATTATACTCTTGAGCAAGTATATATGAACAGTTACAAAATCACATTGAAATCTATATTTAACACCTTTCCTCAATGTGAATCAGTTTATATTAAATTTAATGTCAACTAACTTCAACTCATTAATTTTACAAAATGATAATGCTTCTGTTTTGACAGATTTTTAGTTAGCACATCCGCTATCATATTACCGGTTGAAACGTATCTTAGTTCTATATCGCCACTCTGAATAACCTCCCGGACAAAATAATGTTTGATGTCGATATGTTTTGATCTAGCATGATAAACTAGATTCTTCGCCAGATTATCACCATAAATGATTGTTGATGTATTCTTTTCACCACATCCAATCTCGATCATTAACCGCCTCAAATGCAAAAGCTTCTTTCGCTGCCGAAGATAGTGCCATGTACTAAACTTGGCACCTGCCAGGAAAAATACGTATCCTGAAAATGATCGTCGGTTGGTCGTATCACCTCTCCCTAATCTGCATCCACGTAGCCCTGAAGTCCTTGTTCGCATGCATAATAATTAAGATGCACGTCCTTCGTATCGCATTACGTGCTGCACGCCTTTGACATGTTCACCATGGAGATTGTTGTTTCTTTGTGCCAACTTTAACTCGCCTATTGCTGATTGATACCACGCAATTTGAATTATCGCACGTTACTTGAAAACCTCTATCTAATGGCGTCGATGCAAACCTACATTGTTGCATGTTATGTCATTGTAGCATATCCTTTATATATAATGACTGATTTAACGATATATTGCCTGTCTCACCATCGCGTTGAATCTTAATGCCCTAAAATGTCTGCATAGGTCCAGTGTTGCCAAACATAGGCTATTCCTACCAAAACTGGGAGGTTTTTTTCGTGTGGTAGGTTGGTTCCGCGACATTGAGTAATAGTTATTTTCGAAAAATATGAAATATGTATTTCCAAACATTTTAACAACCTTGTTTACACGAATATTTCACCGGTGCCTTCGTATAACGGCGACCCTAAAGAGGCGACCTTAATCGTAAGTACAATATTGCCAATATACAATATGTGCATCCGAGGTATGTATATACTTTATGTACATACAACTTAGTTTCAATTGAATTCAACTAGAAACTACATACTGGTGTGCTGAAAAGGGCTTGTCAATAAACTCACTGAAGTCCACCGTTGTCCACCTGACTGTCTCTACTTTATGGTAAGACTTGGGAAATATCACCAAAGCTAACCTATTGGTCTTTCAATACGGTAGTAAGACCAGTGTTGCCACAAAGATTTTTAATTTTTTACCAAACCTCTAAAAAACATTACCAAACTCAGAAAAAAATTACCAAATTTTTATGAGTATAATATTCTAAAAAAATTTTAAAGAATTTTTCGACATATGTAGATAATTATTTGGGCGACGACTGAACTACATCACGTCTGAGATTGTGGCCAGCTTAGATCTATTTCTATTTTTCGACCGAAAGATGAGTTTTACCTCTTCTTTCATCTTCATATCACCATCGACAGAGCGTTTAGATAACGAAAATGAACAATTTACAGCTGTAATTGTCCTTTTCAATGTGTTCCGACTATAACAATTCACAAATATTTTTAAAACATAAAACAAAAAACTCGCTCAGAGATTTACAAACATTTATAAGGTGTTTAATAGTTCATTTCCACTGCCTATTGTAAAAAAGCAGATTACAACTCGAAGGAGGTAATTGCTCATATATGTAAAGTACAAGAAAATGAAAGGAAAATAACAAAAACGAATAAATAAACCTTGCAGATCACCTCTTGTTAAAATTATCTAAACTCTTAACTGTAGTTAAGCGTTTGGTGGAAATGGGCTGTAACATACAGCCTTTTACATAAAGTATTTTACATAACTTAAAAGCAAAACTTGAAACGAGCAAATGTATCGTTAAACGATATAAACAATTTTATACATCGGTCACATTCGTATTTAATCGGAAAATTTTAATTAGTCCTGTGAAATT
>NW_023458563.1:2850281-2851986 GCF_013731165.1 Rhagoletis pomonella | reverse complement strand
TGGTAAAGAACGAACTTTAAAAAACTAACCAAAATTAAATAACAACAAATATAATATTTTATAACTTGTGAAAGTTTGGTGCGGCTATAATTTTTTCGACTACTGTACAATGTACAAAAAAGTGCGGTTTTCCGGCGGGATTACCAAACCTTGTACATTTTAAGACTTCTACTAAAATATTTCTGAAAAATAATAAGATTTACGTGAGCTGGACTGGTTTGAAAATACCTCTAAAATTGAGTTTTTTATGAATAAAAATAGTTTCTTAAAGGATTTTTTAAGCTTAAAAAATCTACATAAAGACATTAAAAAATTGTATCAACGGAATCATAATAATAAGAATTTGATGCTGTTTTTTTAACTTTTTTCAAAGGTTTGGGTAAGAAAAACTTGAATAACTACTCCAACACTTTACTGATATAGACTTATGAGATATCAGTGGAAAGGTATTTTCTCACCTTTTTTATTTCTTTGCAAAACAAACTTATTCACGTTCAAAAGTTTTCTTTATCAAATACCACCACATCTTAACTCAACATGGAATGGCGTTTATCTTACCTTCCTCTTTCATACTTTGAGTGAGAAAATACCTTACCAACGATACCTCATAAGTTTAAATTGGTAGGGTTTTTGGCTGAGTTATTCAAGTTTTTCTTAAACCAGTCTTTGATAAAAGTTCAAAAACAGCATCGGAAATCTCATTAGATGTTATGATTCCGTAGAAAATTGTTTAAAAATATTTTTATACAAAATTTTTTAAGCTTAAACTGTTTAGTAATCTGAGGCAGGGTACGGAGAATATTTAAAATATTGAACGCTTTTTAAAAATCTGGATTATAAAAAATTCTTTTTATCATTCGAGCTAGAGAGCACAAGCGCAACCACTTTGAGCAAATAAAAATACGAACAAATTAAAAATGTCTGTCATTAACTCCGAGATATTCAACACAAAAAAACAAAAATTCGTTCGCAAATGATTCAAATTCATTCTTTCTTCTATTCATTCGCAATATGCGAATAAACGTCAAAAGGAACATTTGTTGATCTATGCTCAGCTATTTTCAAAATAGTATTTTGCTTTCATACGGAGAAGTGTATTTTCGTAGAAAGTTTTGAAAGTTGTATATAATTTAAAATTACTATCTTAATATCTGACTTCATACTTGGGTTCAGCGGAAATTTTTAAATATGAAATGATGGTCAAATGCCAGAGCTCAGAACTTTTTTGGAAATTTGTTATCTAGTATAAATAATTATGGGTGAATTCTATATTATACAAATACAAAGGAGCATGCAACTTGGAACTCGCCCTATACATATGTTAATATGTAGAGATTTGAAATAATTTTCATTTATAATACTGTAATACTGTGCTTTGAAAACAAGAGAATTAAACACCCCTATTCAGCAACTTTTTCGTATTCGGATTTTGCTACGAATCGTAGAAATAGCACGCTGCAATCCGAATCGTATTTTCGAATTTTCGAGATTCATAACAAGGACAGATAAATTTACCTTTCGCTTATACGTATATTTTTATCCACTGCTTTATATAAACGAGCAAAAACGAATATTTGTTGCCCCTTATCGAGAAACTTGGGTCGGGTTTAGTTAATATACAACGATTTTCGGTTGTTGTGTCCAAACGCATATCGCGAATCCAAAATCTTTGACATACACGTGTAATCAAAGAATTCACATTTTT
>NW_023458563.1:2849027-2850181 GCF_013731165.1 Rhagoletis pomonella | reverse complement strand
ATCCAAAATCTTTGACATACACGTGTAATCAAAGAATTCACATTTTTCTTAATAAACTCGGTTTGCACTATGCACTTTTCTGCAAATTTCGACGTGGGTTCTGCGCAAAAATACTGTGGACGGCGTAGCCGGAGTGATATGCACAAGAAATGTTGTATACCTTTGACATGTTGTATACCTTTCCCCGCAGCACAGAAAGGAGAATTCTACTTAGTAAGGGTTATAATCCCTAAGCGCGGCCGAATCGTAGATGGACCTAACAAGGTGAATGTTTTCAATGGCTTGGAAGAAGCTGTTATTGCATTAACTGGATTGAGTACCAGTTCTTCAGGCATAGGAGTAGTTCTGGCTTGTGGTTTCACAATTTAACCAGAAGCTGACATATACTACGTTTATACGCACGCATTATTTGCAAATAACAATTTGCAAAATGGTAAACTTTGCCGTATAAACGCCGAGTTAATTTTTTATTTGCAAATAACTAAGTCACGCAAATAAGTTTTGATTAGTGGTACTTTTTGCAAATAAGCGCAAGACGCCGCCATTCTTAGGTTTATTTTCTTTTTCGATGGTCATCTTATTGCCTTTTTAAAATCAAGACGTTGCCATTTTTAACTTTATTTTCTTTTTCGATGGTCATCAGCCAATATTAAAAAATAATTTTTCACCATCGAATAAACAGTGAGTTAGGTATCTGCAAATTATTCTTATTTGCAAATAGCTCACGTATAAACGTAGTAATAGACTCGCCCATGGTTACTATGCCCGACAGCTTCGCATATCTTTGTGAAATCATTCCTATAGCGCGCTCTTACTCCGCTGCTATAATTGCAAATGCAATAGAACCCACCGTTTCCTCCAAAATATCAAACAATTTTACTATAAATAAGCACTTCATGAGTGTTTTTTTAATTCCTTTCCACTTTGTTTTTCTTCATTCAGCTATCTTCGAAAAACAACTGATAGCTGGCAATACTGCACATGTTTCCGCAAGGGTTGCAGCATGTGGATTTTTCGTTTTTCGTAGCGTAGCTACGAATTACGAATTACGAAAATTCGGGTTCTAGAATAAGGAGAAAATAAATAAATTTTCTTCAACTTATATTTACATACATACATCGCTAAATAGTGATAAATTCGGGCAAATGTTTGCT
>NW_023458563.1:2835095-2848927 GCF_013731165.1 Rhagoletis pomonella | reverse complement strand
ATTTTTATTTATTTATTTATAATAATATTTATTATTTATTTATAATAATATCTATTTTTTCTCTTAAGAAATTTATTTAGTCAGAACATATGTAAATGAAAAATTTAATTTAAGTGAGTTATAGAAAAGAAACTAAAAAAAATTATTGTTTGAAGTCTTTTTTACTTTCAATTCCGGGCAATTTCGCACGGCTCTCTAATGTCGTCGCCATAACAGCCTCTACATTTTCCGGTATAACCCGTTTGGAAACGCTAGCTAGCAATTGAACATGTCGTTCCGTTCCTTGTATGTGTGATGGAATTTTTGGATCATTAAACGGTGGATCATCTTGATTTAAATATTCTTTCAATGTATCGTACGGAATGCTTCGCGTGAATGGTGGTTCAAATACGATATTTATATCATTCAAGTTGATCATTTCCGTATAACTTGTGCAATTAAAGTTTATATCTGGTTTTTTATAAACTCTAAGTTCCATTGGCTCGTCAACATCGGTTCGATAGCGTAGAATTTTCTTGATGGCACAGTCGCGCTTTTCTTTGCTATTATCAAACAACATTGATAACAAGATATTTTCCGAATGCGCATAATATGAATTATCTTTAATTACTTGATTGACAATTTTGCGTAAACGAGGTTCTAGAAATCGTGACCAACCAATGAACTTGAAAAATAATGCACTGCTGTACACGACAGAGCTGTAATACTTGATATTGAAGTACATTGGCACATAACATTTAATTATAAATTCAACCAGAATTCTTAAATTTGCATCTGGATTTTCCGTTGTCACATATAATCGCAATAATCTAGCGGCCTTGGTGAGCCACCGAGAATGTACAATTTTCCCTGGTTTGATGTTAGCCAGATCCACCGGAACCACGCCGCTACAAATTGCATGGGCCATGTCGTATAAGTACTTCGAATCGGTGGAAAATTCAATTTTTTCTGGAGCAGGGGGCATATTTTGCAACTCAATTTTCTGGAAGCCGTCCACCACCTGAAAATATATAATAATAAAATAATTAAAAATGGTTGACAATTATAATAAATGAGTGATAGCAATAACTTACCGGAAGAGTTTCACAAGTTTCGATTTGACGGCTCAGTTTTCCGGTTGCCGATCTTGGTATGTTGGCATTGATGACATAGACGTTGCTCCTTGCTCTTCAGTTTCCATCACAAATGCATCCATTGTTAGTCTTCTCTGATTATGTTGATCGTGCATGAACTCTTTGAGGCGTTCGGGAACCCAGCCGCATGCACATGGAGCTGCCTTCAAATCGCATTTACATGTTCCAATGTAA
Source organism: Rhagoletis pomonella (assembly GCF_013731165.1). Lineage (NCBI taxonomy): Eukaryota > Metazoa > Arthropoda > Insecta > Diptera > Tephritidae > Rhagoletis > Rhagoletis pomonella. Next base: position 2,847,620 of record NW_023458563.1, on the reverse strand, counting down.
AAAATTGTTTCCAGAGATTTTACATACTCTGTAAATTGTTGGGTGTTGTTTCTTCTCTTGATTTGCTCTTGATACTTGTCAAGCAATTTATTCAATTTATTAAATACACCTTTTTTCAGCATTATTTCCATACCAAGTTTTTCCCAAATTCCAATGAACTTATCTTGTACTTGAATAGTGAATGATTTATGGGAAAACTTTTTTTGTTCTGTTTTAGCACGTTCGCTTAAGTAAAAATAATATCTCAAGATATCCAGATGGGTTGGTAAATTAAGATCAGTTAAATCAGTAGACACACCAAAAACAGTAACATCATGCTTAGGTATATGACTCATTGGGTTTTCGATAGTTGTTGATGTAGTTGCTTCATCTTGCGGTGTAGAGGATGGTGGATTCATTGTAAACTTTTTGATTTGGAATGGTCACTTCACTTATTATTATTTTTTAAATATTTTTTTATCTGAAATTAGCACTTCACACTTTGAGTTCTTCACAACGACTTAATGCATTCACAAAAACTGTTGCGTTATATATGGTCTACGAGACGAGGCAATAAGAATGAAATGGTAATTTCAATTCTACCTGCTGTGTCTTGTGGTGGCTTAAAAAAAACAACACAAGCAATTTTACGATCTGCAATTGTGTCACAGTGATACCTTCATTGTTTAAAAGGGTTGCGGTGCATTCCAGTGATACCTTAATTGTTAAAATGGTTGCAAAAAACGCGCATTTCTTAAGAAAGTGCCTTAAAATACCCACAAAAAGGGTTGCAAAACAACCTTCATTTCTTAAGTAGGTGCTATAAAAAAACTACACAAGTAAGTTTACGACATGCAGCTGTGTCTTAGAAAACGCCCCCAAGCAATTTTCCGATTTGCAATTGTGTCACAGTGATACCTTCATTTTTTAAAACGGTTGAATAAAAAACCCTCACAACTATGTTTCTTCTTCTTCTTCTTTTTTGGCACTGTAACCGCCTAAGCGATTTTGGCCGAGTTCAGCAAAGCACGCCAGTCGTTTCTCCTCTGTGCCAACTGACGCCAATTGGAAACGCCAAGTGAAGCCAAGTCCTTCTCCACCTGATCTGATTCGCTGCACTATGTCCATATCGTTGTAAAGCTCATACAGCTCATCGTTCCATCGTCTGCGGTACTCGCCGTCGCCAACGCGTAAAGGACCGTAAATCTTCCGCAAAATCTTTCTCTCAAACACCCCAAGAGCCGCCTCATCGGATGTTGTCATTGTCCATGCTTCTGCGCCATATACCAGCACGGGCATGATGAGTGACTTATAGAGCGTGGTTTTCGTACGTCGAGAGAGGACTTTACTCCTGAATTGCCTACTCAGTCCAAAGTAGCACTTGTTGGCAAGAGTGATTCTACGTTGGATTTCAATGCTGACATTATTATCGGTGTTAATGCTGGTTCACAACTATGTTTACGACATGCAAATGCATCACAGTGAAGCCCTGGTTTTAAAAGGGTTGTAAAAACGCTAATTCCTAATAATTTTTTTTAATTTCTTTTCTACTACAACTAGTTACTAAGTTAAATTCATTTTTTCATTCACATATGTTCTGACTAAATGAATTTCGAAAGAGAAAAATAAACTCCAAAAAGAAAAAACATAGGCATTTCGCTGATTTTTTCATGTAAAGTGCAAAACCGGCGATTTTTTGAAATGTTTGTATGGTGAACCCCCAGCGGGGTTCCAGGGGGTGTGCCACTGGCATCGGTGGGTCGGGCCTCCAAAGTTAGTGGGGGTCGGTCATACATTTGGACTCGATAAGAGCACTCTAAATGGGTCAAAGTGGGATTTTTCAAAATTTGCCCCTACCCAAAAGTTCTACTCAAATTGGAGGACATCAGAATTCTTTTTAGAGGTATGGTTCCTTCGGCAAAGTTTCTTATTTTGATCCCTAGAATATGATTTTCACAGAGCAATGGGCGATTTTTTTGCCTCCCCACAAATCGACCCGGCCTAATATCTATGGTAGATGCTTATAGTAGAGTAGATATACTTTTGTAAAAGGGGAGTGGCACATTCTATAGGAGTGAAACTTTTATTCAGCCATAACTTCAGAATCATACGTCAAATGAATTTGAAATTTGGTATGAAGACAGATCTATGAAAGGTGGAAAACAAAGCTCATAGCATCGAAGGAGATTAGTACATATACCATATCGCAAACCAGATAGAAGAGTGTGATCAACTCAAAAAAATTTTGGGTAATTTTTTCGCATAAATCAATTCACAGGACTTACATCCAATAACGGACTTTAGATCTAGGTGTGCGATATGTTATCTCAGCACTATTATTCTTGGCCTATGAGTAAGAAAGTTTCTGCTCTTCAGTCCTTTCACCCTAAGCTAATAGTACAAATCGGTTTTGCATTTCAACACTATTTTTGTATTTATTGGTCAACGAAAAAGTTCTTATCAGGCGTCGCGAAGCAAGCCAGGCATTTGCTAGTTTCTAATAAATTTGGCATTGGATAAACAATTTAAAAACTTAAAAAATTTTTGGTAGGTTTTTGGTAGGAAAAAAAAATTTTCGTAGCAACACTGCATCGGACCCTTGTCAACCAGGGTTCAGAAAAATTCGTTTTCAAATGATTAAAATTAATTCATTTCATTTGTATTTGCGATCTGTGAACGAATTTTATAACAACCATTTGTTTTCGTTGCCTGGCGACGATTGTTTTCCTTTTTTGTTTTCATTCGGAAGAATGTATTTTTTAATTTTTTTTTGCGTTCTCATTAACTTCAAGGGTAATTATATTGTTTTCATTCGTTATATACGAATGAATATGAACTGACTCATTCGCTCTCTGCAGCAAACATTTGCCCGAATTTATCACTATTTAGCGATGTATGTATGTAAATATTAGTATATAAGTTGAGGAAAATTTATTTATTTTCTCCTTATTCAAGAACCGGAATTTTTCAGTTGTTTTTCGAAGATAGCTGAATAAAGGAAAATAAAGTGGAAAGGAATTAAAAAAACACTCATGAAGTGCTTATTTATAGTAAAATTGTTTGATTTTACTTATTTTGGAGGAAACGGTGGGTTCTATTGCATTTGCAATTATAGCAGCGGAATAAGAGCGCGCTATAGGAATGATTTCACAAAGATATGCGAAGCTGTCGGGCATAGTATCCATGGGCGAGTCTATTACTACGTTTATACGTAAGCTATTTGCAAATAAAAATAATTTGCAAATACCTAACTCACTGTTTATTCGATGGTGAAAAATTCTTTTTTAATATTGCCTGATTATAAAAAGGCAATAATATGACCACCGAAAAAGAAAATAAAGTTAAAAATGGCAACGTATTGATTATAATAAGGCAATAAGATGACCATCGAAAAAGAAAATAAACCTATGAATGGCGGCGTCTTGCGCTTATTTGCAAAAAGTATCACTAATCAATACTTATTTGCGTGACTTTGTTATTTTCAAATAAAAAAATTAACTCAGCGTTTATACGGCAAAGTATACCATTTTGCAAATTGTTATTTGCAAATAATGCGTGCGTATAAACGTAGGATATGTCAGCTTCTGGTTAAATTGTGGAACCACAAGCCAGAACTACTCCTATGCCTGAAGAACTGGTTCTCAACCCAGTTAATGCAATAACAGCTTCTTCCAAGCCATTGAAAACATGCACCCTGTAAGGTCTACCACCTGTTGCGCTTGCTTCTGCCTTCGGCCGCGCTTACGGATTATAACCCTTACTAAGTAGAATTCTCCTTTCTGTGCTGCGGGGAAGAGGGGCTTCCGCATGTCACAACATTTCTTGTGCATATCACTCCGGCTACGCCGTCCACAGTATTTTTGCGCAGAACCCACGTCGAAATTTGCAAAAAAGTGCATAGTGCAAACCGAGTTTATTAATAAAAATGTGAATCCTTTGATTACACGTGTACGTTAAAGATTTTGGATTCGCGATATGCGTTTGGACACAACACCCGAAAATCGCTGTATATTAACTAAACCGGACCCAAGTTCCTCGATAAGGAAGGGGCAACAACTATTCGTTTTTGCTCGCTTATATAAAGCAGTGGATAAAAATATACGTATAAGCGAAAGGCAAATTTATCTGTTTAAATGAACACCACCAATATTTCTTGCAAACACACATCGATTTACATCTTTTATTTCGCCTCCGACACAGAATTGTTTTCGTACAAAATTACGCAAATAAGCTTACTCGTTCGTTTTTAGGCATGCCATTGTTACGAAATTCGGAAATTCGAAAATACGATTCGGATTGCAGCATACCATTTCTACGATTCGTAGCAAAATCCGAATACGAAAAAGTTGCAGAATAGGGGTGATTAATCCCCTTGTTTTCAAAGCACAGTATTACAGTATTATAAATGAAAATTATTTCAAATCTCTACATATTAACATATGTATAGGGCGAGTTCCAAGTTGCATGCTGCTTTGTATTTGTATAATATTGTGTATACATTTCGCAGCAATACAAAACAAGATTGCAACTAGAACTCACCCATAATTATGTGCACTAGATAACAAATTTCCAAAAAAGTTCTGAGCTCTGGAATTTGACCATCATTTCATATTTAACAAGTAAGAAAGTCTAAGTTCGGGCGGGGCCGAACATTAAATACCCGGCGCAAGTATTACATATATGGCTTTTCACCTTTCCGAAAGCTACCGCTACATGGTAAGCCGGGGTGTATCAATTTTGAATAAATTAGCGTCCTTAAATTTCGAAATATTGACGTTTCGAGCATTTTTAAAATTTACCGTTATATGAAAAGCCGTAATTTTAGTCCGATTTCAATAATTTTGAACGTTTTGCTTTTATGTGGCAAGCACAATAACCATACCGAGTTTGGTACAAATTGGTGGAACGGTTACCGAGATACATATATATGATCATAAGTGGGCGGTGCCACGCCCATTTTCCAAAATGTTATGATAAGCGTATTTCCTGGTAAAGTATTGTTGCAAGCATCAATTTTGAATAAATTAAATTAATATTTACTGATTTATCGAAGATTTCGTATTTCTCCAAATTACCGTTGTATGGGATGTAGGCGTGGTTATTGTCCGATTTTTAAAATTTTCAGCCGTTTGGTATCCTGTATCAAGGCCAATAACTGTGCCAAGTTTGGAAGAAATCGGTGCAGCGGTTGCCAAGATATACACATGTAACCATAATTGGGCGTGGCTACGCCCATTTTTCAAAGATTTATAATATTCTTATTTTTCGTCTAAAAGTTATTGCAAATATCAATTTTGAGTGAATAATCTTCAGTAGTTACTAAAATATCGCAGTTTTCGTATTTCTGAAAATTACCGTTATATGGGAGGTAGGCGTGGTTATTGTCCGATTTTGCCCATTTTCAATACCATCCGTCCTACGCCCGAAAGAAGTACACGTACCAATTTTCGTTAAGATATCTTAATTTTTACTCGAGTTATCGTGTGCACAGACGGACAGACGGACGGACGGACGGACGGACAGACAGTCACCGCTTAATCGATTTCTCTTTTCATCCTGATCATTTATGTATACATTTGTCTATATCTATCTCGATTCGTTTTGCCTGTTACAAACAACCATTATGTGAACAAAGTTATAATACCCTTGTGCACAAGTGCGCTCGGGTATAAAAATTGCCGCTGAACCCAAGTATGAAGTCAGATATTAAGATAGTAGAACAGTTTCGAGATATAGCCAAATTTCGGTAATTTTAAATTATATACAACTTTCAAAACTTTCTACGAAAATACACTTCTCCGTATGAAAGCAAAATACTATTTTGAAAATAGCTGAGAATAGATCAACAAATGTTCCTTTTGACGTTTATTCGCATATTGCGAATGAATAGAAGAAAGAATGAATTTGAATCATTTGCGAACGAATTTTTGTTTTTTTGTGTTCAATATCTCGGAGTTAATGACAGACATTTTTAATTTGTTCGTATTTTTATTTCCTCAAAGTGGTTGCGCTTGTGCTCTATAGCTCGAATGATAAAAATAATTTTTTTATAATCGAGAATTTTAAAAAGCGTTCAATTCGAGCCAAATGTTTGCTGTAAAGAATTATTTGTGAATACAAATAATATATTAAATATTCTCCGCCCCCTGTTGTCAACACATTCGATTTTCGTTGCAATCATTGATTTAATTCGTATCAAGACTGCCTTCTTCTGGCACGCTATAAGAAAATCATCTACATAAATCAGTATCAAACAAAGACTACATTGTATGTCTTGCTTATATAAGCACGGCTCGTTCTTGCATTGAGTGAACCCAGTTTCATATAATAACGTGCTAAATTTTTAATTCTACGCCCTTCCCTCTTCAGTCTGCTTCATGTAGCCTACGTCATTTAATTCGCTGTTAAGGTAAGCCGTACAAACGTTCGTGGTGCAAATAAAGCTTCAACTGAACAGAGAAAGCTAAAATCAAACGTGTCGATTCATAACGACACACTGGTGAATATGTTTCGCTATAATTTAAACCAAAATTTTGCGAACGCCCTTTGGCTACCAAATGTGCCTTATAGCGTTCTATAGCACCAAATTTGTCGTTTTTATGGTGTGTACCCATTTACAGTCGATAACTTGTTGACACTTAGGTAAGTCTTCAAGTGTCCACGTACAATTTTTTACCAGGGACCCATATTCATTGTTCATGACTGTTCGCCAATATGAAGCGTACTCACTATTACTTGCCTCTTTAAAAGAGTGAGGTATTGGTATATCATTGGTATGAACTGCACTTATGATATTGAAAAACTTCTTTGGACGTCTTGGCTTACCTGTTCGCTCTAGTTTCGGCCTGCCAGGTCCAATATTTCCAACTTGCTTTTGTTGGAGCTCTGCTTCTTCGCTCTCGATGTCGCTGCAACTATCTTCCTGCTGTTCATCGTCATCAATATCCGGAATCCGGATTAAGTACTACGATATCATGGTCTCTCGCATATTTCTGTGAACTTTCTGTTGTTGCTTCAAATGTGATCTGGTCTGGTATCTCAGCTACATCGCAAGATTCGTCAAACAAAACATCGCGTTTTCTACAATTTGCCGTTTTTCCTTGTCGTAGAGTCTGTATGCTTTCGATACCAACGAATAGCCTACTAAACGATACTCCTTGCCTTTCGCCAGAAATTTGTTGTGATGTGTCGTACGTGAAGACTCGCCCATAAGGTCGGTGCTCCTCAAGGTAGTGTGCTTGGGACTACGTTGTATGCTATCTATATGTCAGATATTCCTACGAGCGATAAAATTCTAACATCCACTTTCACAGATGATGCTGCCTTAGCAAGTCGCCCCAAATTTTCTAATTGGGCTTCGAAAATATTGGAGGAACATTTACCTACTTCTAGTTGATGAATGTGCAAACATTTAACATTTGCACTGAGGCCCCAAACACGTCTGGCAATCAAATTAAATATGGTCTATATTCCACAAACGGATGAGGTGACACATCTCAGCATACATTTAGACATACGGCTTACATGGCGCAACTATATAATAACTAAGGTACTACAAGTGAAACTAAGGTCAGCTAGCTTAAAATAGCTGCTAAACAAAAACTCGAAAATGAAATTTGATTATAAAGTGCTATGAGCATACAGTCATCAAACCTATTTGGATTTGGTATTAAACTGTTGGGTACGACCCACAGTGTAAGATTTGACCCATCTAGCTGCTTTTAATTCTGTAATTCGAAAACTATTGAAGATAGATTAATGAAATTTTGCACAAGGTACGTTAATAAGATAGGCGAAGCTTTTTACAAAAAAATTGGTAATTTATAGTTACTGTCACGCCACCCTATTATATAACTGCAATTTTTAAAAATGCAAAAACTGAAATATTTAACTAACTACAAAGGCTAAAATGCCCAAAAATTATATTTAGAATTTCCCTATAACAAGGAATTATAAACTGACAGAAATGGACTTAAAAATAAATATATATTTTTTTAATTATGGGCGTAGAAAATATTGGTAAAAAAGTCAAGTTGGGTCAACAAAATTCCGTTATAAGTTCAATATTTCTTGCTCTATTTACAAAAATGGGATACCATTGGAAATGTAATGAATCAGGCTTTCTCTATTCAAAGCAAAAATACAAGAATTTGTCTCGGCCGAGATAAAATGCAAATGAATTACTCGAAGAAAATGAAATTCCCAGTAGGCCAGAAAAAAGAAAATTTCATCAAAACCTGCACTTTCCAGCAGCTAAAATTGTGTTGTTTAAAGTCTAGGAGGAGTGGCAAATAAACTGAGATACAAACTTTATCGAATAGTGGCGGATAACGAGTTTTCGGGTCTAATAAAAATAATAATTTGCTAAAACTAAGTCTAAGTCAACATCGTTTTACTTTAACATGAAATACTCAGTCCTAGTTCACTAAATTCCCAAAAGTGTATATTCATTAAAAACATCATACCTAAAAAAAATAAGACCAAAATGATATTTTAGCAATTGTTGCATAAATCACATAACACCGACAAATTAAACATTGAGATTCAGTTTCAAATATACAAGTTTAAATATTATTGCGCTCAGTAATTTTCCAAATCAAACCCCGTCTCGCCATACACTTTGATTTAAATCTTTTAGTTGTTATTGTTTCGTCTTTATCAGGCATTTCTAAAAACATTCTTGACGTTGTTTTGAAATTTGGCGACATAAAATAATATAATTAATATTTTCTAGAATATGGAAATGATACACTGTGCGACCAATATTGACAAAATATAGAGATACCAGCCAAAAAAATGTAACTTTAGCTTTCAGACGGTCCGGACGTGTTTTCTTTCGCTCTGTGCTTTATGGTTAATATGATATATCGCTCGCAATAATGAGTTTGTGTACTAATTGTGCGGCCAATTGTAGGCTTAAAGATAAAATTCTAAACGCGATTTCGGACTTGGACAGATTAAAAAGCACTTTTATAGCATTAATTGAGTCAGTAAATGATAATACTAACTTGCCGGCTCCTGGTATAATTGAAAACAAACGTATTACTCGTTCAAAACATAAAGCTAGTGAAGGTGTTGTTGCTCAACCATCTAAAATGCAAAAGCACACTCAAATGCCCTCATCTAAATCTGTTGCTGCTAATAGCCTAACAGCTGGGAATGCGCCTGATAATAATACCGGTTTAATAACTACTCCTGGTGGTAATACTGGTATTTCTGCTTTTTTGCCTTCTTCTTCGGAGACATCGTCTGCTGTGAATCAGCCAGTTCTAATGCGAACGCACACTCACATGCACGCTTCATCTGTGCCGCCTAATGATGCTGTTGGTACTGCTAACAATCTAGTAGTTGATAAGATCACAGAAATGCATTGTGTTTCTGATGCGCCGGGTATTAATGCCGGTTTTTCAATTACACCTGCTAGTAATACCGGTTTGTCTGCTGTTGCTTCTTCTTTTCCTTCGCCTACCACGCCTGTTGACACGTTGCCGGCTGCATTTGCCAACTCATGCTCTTTGCCTGCGCCGCCCGCGTGCGCTCCTGATGCTGCTTCGTCGTATGCCGCTGCTATGGCTCAAGAATGATAGAATACAAGATTGCGCCAATCGAGCTGAGAGCAACTGGCCGTGACGTCAATAAATACCAGAATGAGAGAGCAAAGACGAATTCAATAAGAAAAAGAAGAAGAATCGAACAGCTGGGGCGAAATTGAAATGTTTGTTTACAAAGTGCATAATAAATCGCGGATTTACGGAATTATTTAGTTTTAAATGGTAAATTGGTTGTTTAAAAGTAAAGAATGTATACTTATTAAATGCAATGCAAATCGCTGAAAGTGTTAAATCACTGCAATCATTATAATGATTTGCATTTTGTCAGTAATTGAACAAATACCAGCGGGCAGCCAGCGGGTCAGTTGCTGGTAACAATTTGCAGAACGATTCCACGGTGATCGTTGCATCGTCGTCAATTAGTGAAATCAGTAACCAAGCTTTTAAAATAAAGGAAAACCTCCTACTCCGCTATACAAACGCTGGACCAAGCCTGCAAATTATTGCCAGCAACTGGAACGCTGGCTGCCCACTGGCATTTGTTCAACTACTTAAAAATTCACTTTGTCAACAAACCTTCACACACATCAAGCGGCTCATCTGGATGAAATGAATGAGTTGGAAATGGCGCAGCTTATCATACGCCAGTTGTCGGATAAGGCCAATGTAAACCAAGGCGGCAATCGTATAGAAACCTTGACGTAGACGCAATTTATGTACGAGGAACAGATTAGAGACTTACAAGTAAGTTAGAAGTAGAAGTGCCTTTGAAGATGTTTACATTATTATGTTTACGCATTTCTTACAGTCTATGGTGCAGGAATTTATGATGGTCACAAAATATATTGGCAAAAACATAGCAAGTGCATATGCCAAGTTGGAAAAATTGATAATGCGTGAGTATAAAATGAAAAGGTGTTCTTAATTATAAATATTACTTTACCTTTTCTTTTGCAGTGGCCAAAGAGAAGAGTCTTTTTGATGATCGACCGCAAGAGATTCAAGAATTGACTTACATCATGGTGTATGCGTTACAATCTAAATTAGCCAGCATGGGCACCGACTTCAAACAGTTGTATACTGTCGTACTGTTGTATTTCAGAAACTTTAAACGACTAAAGCTATATATAAGGAATTCGCAAGCTAACATAAAAGTTTTATTATGAAATTTCACACAATTAAAAAATTTTTGGTGGTGATTTATGCAACCTCACAAACGCGTTTTAAACGACGACTTGCAAAGGGCGCTATGTAAAATTTGTTCGATTTTTAGTTTTCGATGGATTACGTACCAGTATTTAAAGTAGTTTCATGTCCAGTAACAACAGAGTGCAAAATCTTTTTATATTCTGAAAAAATAGCATCAAATGTTAAGTCTTCTTCCAAAAGTCGCTATCATACTTATTTATAAACTTTCAAAAGTATCTATCTTCTGATGAACTTAGAGAACTGCTTTAGGTCGTATAGACTGTTAATGTTATCTTATGACATGTTATGTTACGTTACAATTTTATAAGGCTCTTTTTTATCCAAATTTTTAGGTAATAAAAAAGACTAAATTTAAATGCTACTTGTTGTCGTAGTCGTTTTTTCAAATTTATGGCTTTCTATTATAACATCACATAACGCTGTTTGCAAGTGGACTACTCATATGTACATTTCTTATTCGTTATCACGACAGTCAAGAATTGATCTCTTTGTTAATTTTTTGCGGCCCTGAAAAGGGCCTTTTATGTATATATGGTATTGTGTATGTAGACCCAGATAAGCTTATATAAAGCATTTGATCCCTTTGTAAATTCTTTGCGGGCCTGAAAAGGGCTCTTTATGTATACAAACACAGGGAAGCTAATGTTTGCAAAAAATTTGATCACTTTAGCAGTTCGTGGCGGCCCTGAAAAGGGCCTTTTGGTGTATCAAGAGCATTTACCTGTAATTAAATGAATTTATATTGCTATGCAATTAATGAACCATTTCCTTACGGGAGGCATTCTACGCATTCATCTTAGGTATATTTCACTTCTGATCACATGAGTGCACGTACTCCACATGTTGATGTTGACCCTAAAGCTAGCAAGAAAAGAATTTTGGTAATGTTTTTACAATATGTAAATTTATAGCTCACTATGTCATTTTATTTATATAAAAATATAAAATTTATTCACTTACCAGGCCTGCTGCATACCTTGCTTATTTGTTGATGGTACCAAATGCACTTAAGTCAATATTTTTTTATATTTCCTTTTTTTACTGTGGGCATTTTCTATGAGTTCTTTCTTTAGTTTTCTTATTTTAAAGAACATTCTTGCCCTGAAAAATAATTTTTTTACCTTAATATCGCAATGAATATTCGAGGCTTGCTCAATGTGTTTTTTTACAAAGTCGTTTGTAATAAGCAAGCCATCTTCATTCATTGCTTGAAACACTGACTCTAAGTGACGCATTTGGTCCATCATTGCAGAGCTGGGTACTTTCAAGCCACCCTCGCTCAAGTGACTTGCCCATGAAAACGACGGGTCGTCATTGCTCCTGAGCGATGTGCTGGGGATGTCATCCTGGAGTCTGTGACAAATATACCCGGCTAAATGCTCGAGGCCATCATGCTCCAAGTCGCTGAACTCAGCTTCTTCAACCGGCCATAGTTCCGGGCCTTCTTGCAAATTTTGCAGGAATATACCTGATAATAAAATATGTCGTATAATATATAATGATAATATAATAAAATATAATATGTCATATAATATATTTTAATTGGAGAATATAATTTTTGAAGAACCTGTGAGTGGGGGTTGCGTCATTTCCAAGTCCGGCGTATCATCCTCCTCTACATTCGCAGAGTCTGACAAAACGCCTTTGTTGTGGCCAAGCAGATAAAGTCTGACGCGGTACTTAAACTCCTGCTGGTCCGGGTGATCATGCAACCCACCTTTGGATGAATCACACCAAAAAAGTTTTCCAAGACATCTTGGTTGAGGCGATATGTTAGTACATACTT
>NW_023458563.1:2827204-2834995 GCF_013731165.1 Rhagoletis pomonella | reverse complement strand
GCAGGTATATTTGAGCAGTTTTTCTTAGCTTTTATGTAACTCCAAAAGGCCTTGGGGTTACATTTAATATTACTTTCTGTATTACGAATATAATTTCGATGCAAAGACTTGTTGAGTTTGTTGAATTTACCACTGTAAGACACATACCGCTCACGAAAATTAACAACATTAGAATGCTTTTACTTTTTATAAAACTTATTCTTCAAGTTCCTTAGTGGTTTGAGTTCTCTAGAGAACCACGGCCGCTTCGAAGGTTTAGCACTTAACATCGGGATGTGACTCACGCAAGTGTCAACTATAATAGATTTAAAAATATCGTAACAGCCAGCTACATCCACATTTTCAAATTGCCGAGACCAATCCAACTCAAACAAATTATTTAATTCCACAAAATTACAACGCGAGTAGTTAAAAGCAACTGTTTTACTACTACCTGGAAGTTCAAAATATTTAAAAAATTCCATTTCCAACACCAGTGGACTATGATGAGAGCTTAAAATTAATATTAGAGCTAACAAATATTAAATCTAAAATTCGATTAAGTTCATTTAGAAAACCATTGATCTGTGACAATTCAATACATAGCAAGTTATCAATTACGTAAGATTCGCATAAACTATTAACATTACATGGAGTGAGAAAATTATTATTATCCATAAAGCTCCAAGAAATATTACCTAAATTGAAATCGCCTAAGACACAAAGTTGACTGTCACCAATTTTCACGTGAAGTGCTAGGATATTGTCAATATGTGCCTTATATATGACATCCGAGCTGCCCGGCGGGATATAGGACACGCAAATATACAGCACACCACACGCACCTTGTAATTTTACGCAAAGTTGATCCAGCACGGAATTGGAACCCGGTAGCTCATAAAAAGAAGCACGAAGATAGCTGCGTGTAGCAATAAGCACACCACCACCCCTACTAACACCAGTTTTAGCAAAATCTCTATCCTTGCGAAAAACGTCAAAGAGAGCTGTGTCGAAGAACTCCGCATCAAAAAAGTTAACATTTAGCCAAGTCTCGGTTAGGACGAAACAGTCGTAATCCAGTTGCGACCTCAAAATGTAAACGGATTCAGATTTGGTTCTGAGTCCCGAAATATTTTGATAATAAATGCTTGTTTTGGGGGCACCAGAAGCAGAAGGGTTTTTTACTTCTTGGGCTGAGGCTGACGACCTTTTTGAAAAAAATCAAATGGTCGGATAGAATAGATTTGATAGATAGATTTGAATGCCAAATATTTGATGATTATTATATTGACGTTCTGGAACTCCAAGCTTGAAATTTATGTATTTAATTTCCTTCGAATTAGTATTTTTCTTAAGAAGCTTATAGCACAAAATCTCATTCCTATTGATAGCCGCATGTTTGGCGACATATTCAATGATGTTCTCCGTATCAACGGAGGGCAAAAACGAAGAAATATGAAGCCATTTGTGACGAAGAACAACTCCCAGCTCAGAGTTCTCGTTAGTTCCAAATACACAAAGCCTTTGTTTTTTATGAGTGAGATTTTTAGGCATAACAGACCACTGTGCATTATTTGGATGTGCATTGTTAGCAGCATTATTCGCTATTGTATTAATTGAAGTAACATTATTAGCCACAGCCACGATCCAGAAAATAAAGGTCGCGCCATTCGCGGACCGCTAACCCTCTCTTCGTCGATTTGACAGCATCCACCCATTCTCTGACGTCACACAATACTTTTGTTTACATTTTCTGGTTCGTGACGTTTTAGGTTATTTCAACTTTACAAATTTACAAATTCGGAAGACTTTGAGCGTTGTTTTGTTTTTTGTGAAAACTGATAAAAAAAAGTTATAAATTAAAGAAAACAATGAGGTGTGCAGTGGTTAATTGTGCTAGTGTAAGTGCCAAAGGATCTGGGTGCGCTTTTTTTACTTTTCCGGCCGACATTGAGTTGGTGGAAAAGTGGATCCAGTTCTGCCGGAGACCAACGATTTTCAACGCCCGAACCAGCGTCATCTTTGTAAAACACTTCACCACTGATGACTTCGAGAACGAGCTTCAATATAAAATGGGTAAGTTATACTATTTATTCGTGAGGGTGGTGTGACTCAGGAGTAAATTTCACGAAAGATAGCCGCCCTCATCGTAAATATGAAACCCCCCGGAAGCTTATATTTTTCACTTTTCATTAATACTGCTTTTTATTAAAAGAAATGTTTTAAATTGTGTTAGGCTACGCTAAAAAGTGTAAACTAAAGCGGGGCGTTGTGCCGACAATTTTCAAGCCTGCTGCGGAAATACCAGATCCTGACAAGGAAGCCCAGCAGCAAGTGTACAAAACCATTGTGAGCGATCTACTGGAGCAGTCCACTTCCAATGGCATTACAAGTTTATATAGTTGAAGTTCTCCTAGTTATAAAAAAGTACATTTCAGAAGCCGAAGGTCTTATGGGCCATAGCCGCGCGGACGAGGAGAACTGTGGCATATTGCCAGATGCGTTGACGCCTCTGTGTTCCCCACATCGTGCCACAACACCTAGCAAGGTGTTTTACTATGACAGTACGCTTAAGGAGGTTGAGGATCTACAAGAAAAATTGTAAGTTCAAAGTTTAATTAAATCTACATACATACATATATATATATATCTATACAAACCATATTAAAATTTTTTTTGTTTATACGTATTTATGTAGACGAGCTCCATTACGCGAAAACGCTTTTCTCAAAAGCGAACACAGCAGGCAACAAAGCGAGATTGCGGCTTTAAAGCGAGAAACGCATTTGCAGCAGAAAAGGCATGACTGGGAAGTGGAGTCATTGCGTAAGAGCTTGTCGGAGGTGAGGATGGAGTTGGCAAGTGTAGAAGAAAAGTTGGCAAAAATTTTCTCTGCTGGTCAGATCAGCAAGATGAAAAAAGGCACGAAGAGGCCAACTTGCACGGAAAAGGACATAGCGCAGTCTATTACGCTATACGCGGCAAGTCCCAAGGCATACCGTACATTTATCTCCCAATTGTTCACATTTTAGACAAATGACTGGTTTGATGTGCTCAACGTGAGGGTGCCTCACGCTGACTCAAGGAAACGGTGTCACGCTTATGGCTTAGCGAAGGAAGAGCAGGACAACATTTTGGATCAAATGACTGCTTTGGTTAAAACTATGAGGGTAATTGGAAGGCAGTCCCTTCTTCCACTTCAGAAAGGTAAACTTAGAAACTTATATGAAAACTATTAAAAATATTCAATTCTATTTTGTTTCAAACCCCTTAAATATATATGTATGTATATATACATAAGTACTTGTTTTTTACCTTTCAGGAATCATACAAAGCAATAATGCATTGAAGATGATGTTTGATGAGATCAAATCTCGCTTCGATGTTAAGTATGTACTAACATATCGCCTCAACCAAGATGTCTTGGAAAACTTATTTGGTGTGATTCATTCCAAAGGTGGGTTGCATGATCACCCGGACCAGCAGGAGTTTAAGTACCGCCTCAGACTTTATCTGCTTGGCCACAACAAAGGCGTTTTGTCAGACTCTGCGAATGTAGAGGAGGATGATACGCCGGACTTGGAAATGACGCAACCCCCACTCACAGGTTCTTCAAAAATTGTATTCTCCAATTAAAATATATTATATGACATATTATATTCTATTATATTATCATTATATATTATACGACAATATGTCAGGTATATTCCTGCAAAATTTGCAAGAAGGCCCGGAACTATGGCCGGTTGAAGAAGCTGAGTTCAGCGACTTGGAGCATGATGGCCTCGAGCATTTAGCCGGGTATATTTGTCACAGACTCCAGGATGACATCCCCAGCACATCGCTCAGGAGCAATGACGACCCGTCGTTTTCATGGGCAAGTCACTTGAGCGAGGGTGGCTTGAAAGTACCCAGCTCTGCAATGATGGACCAAATACGTCACTTAGAGTCAGTGTTTCAAGCAATGAATGAAGATGGCTTGCTTATTACAAACGACTTTGTAAAAAAACACATTGAGCAAGCCTCGAATATCCATTGCGATATTAAGGTAAAAAAATTATTTTTCAGGGCAAGAATGTTCTTTAAAATAAGAAAACTAAACAAAGAACTCATAGAAAATGCCCACAGTAAAAAAAGAAAATATAAAAAAATTTTGACTTAAGTGCATTTGGTACCATCAACAAATAAGCAAGGTATGCAGCAGGCCTGGTAAGTGAATAAATTTTATATTTTTATATAAATAAAATGACATAGTGAGCTATAAATTTACTTATTGCAAAAACATTACCAAAATTCTTTTCTTGCTAGCTTTAGGGTCAACATCAACATGTGGAGTACGTGCACTCATGTGATCAGAAGTGAAATATACCTAAGATGAATGCGTAGAATGCCTCCCGTAAGGAAATGGTTCATTAATTGCATAGCAATATAAATTCATTTAATTACAGGTAAATGCTCTTGATACACCAAAAGGCCCTTTTCAGGGCCGCCACGAACTGCTAAAGTGATCAAATTTTTTGCAAATATTAGCTTCCCTGTGTTTGTATACATAAAGGGCCCTTTTCAAGCCCGCAAAGAATTTACAAAGGGATCAAATGCTTTATATAAGCTTATCTGGGTCTACATACACAATACCACATATACATAAAAGGCCCTTTTCAGGGCCGCAAAAAATTAACAAAGATATCAATTTTTGACTGTCGTGATAACGAATAAGAAATGTACATATGAGTAGTCCACTTGCAAACAGCGTTATGTGATGTTATAATAGAAAGCGATAAATTTGAAAAAACGACTACGAAAACAAGTAGCATTTAAATTTAATCTTTTTTATTACCTAAAAATTTGGATAAAAAAGAGCCTTATAAAATTGTAACGTAACATAACATGTCATAAGATAACATTAACAGTCTATACGACCTAAAGCAGTTCTCTAAGTTCATCAGAAGATAGATACTTTTGAAAGTTTATAAATAAGTATGATAGCGACTTTTGGAAGAAGACTTAACATTTGATGCTATT
Source organism: Rhagoletis pomonella (assembly GCF_013731165.1). Lineage (NCBI taxonomy): Eukaryota > Metazoa > Arthropoda > Insecta > Diptera > Tephritidae > Rhagoletis > Rhagoletis pomonella. Next base: position 2,829,994 of record NW_023458563.1, on the reverse strand, counting down.
TTTTCAGAATATAAAAAGATTTTGCACTCTGTTGTTACTGGACATGAAACTACTTTAAATACTGGTACGTAATCCATCGAAAACTAAAAATCGAACAAATTTTACATAGCGCCCTTTGCAAGTCGTCGTTTAAAGTACAAAACCGCGTATCAACAAAATGCAAACCGCGTATCATGATAATGCAAAACCGCGTTTGTGAGGTTACATAAATCACCACCAAAAATTTTTTAATTGTGTGAAATTTCATAATAAAACTTTTATGTTAGCTTGCGAATTCCTTATATATAGCTTTAGCCGTTTAAAGTTTCTGAAATACAACAGTACGACAGTATACAACTGTTTGAAGTCGGTGCCCATGCTGGCTAATTTAGATTGTAACGCATACACCATGATGTAAGTCAATTCTTGAATCTCTTGCGGTCGATCATCAAAAAGACTCTTCTTTTTGGCCACTGCAAAAGAAAAGGTAAAGTAATATTTATAATTAAGAACACCTTTTCATTTTATACTCACGCATTGTCAATTTTTCCAACTTGGCATATGCACTTGCTATGTTTTTGCCAATATATTTTGTGACCATCATAAATTCCTGCACCATAGACTGTAAGAAATGCGTAAACATAATAATGTAAACATCTTCAAATGCACTTCTACTTCTAACTTACTTGTAAGTCTCTAATCTGTTCCTCGTACATAAATTGCGTCTACGTCAAGGTTTCTATACGATTGCCGCCTTGGTTTACATTGGCCTTATCCGACAACTGGCGTATGATAAGCTGCGCCATTTCCAACTCATTTGACTTTTCTTTGAACTGATGTTCAACATCGGGAGCACGTTCCTGCATTACATCTAACAGCCTTTTCATTTCATCCAGATGAGCCGCTTGATGTGTGTGAAGGTTTGTTGACAAAGTGAATTTTTAAGTAGTTGAACAAATGCCAGTGGGCAGCCAGCGTTCCAGTTGCTGGCAATAATTTGCAGGCTTGGTCCAGCGTTTGTTGCGGTTGCCGGAAAAGTAGCTAAATAATGAAAGTAATTATATGTATAGCGGAGTAGGAGGTTTTCCTTTATTTTAAAAGCTTGGTTACTGATTTCACTAATTGACGACGATGCAACGATCACCGTGGAATCGTTCTGCAAATTGTTACCAGCAACTGACCCGCTGGCTGCCCGCTGGTATTTGTTCAATTACTGAAAAAATGCAAATCATTATAATGATTGCAGTGATTTAACACTTTCAGCGATTTGCATTGCATTTAATAAGTACACATCCTTTACTTTTAAACAACCAATTTACCATTTAAAACTAAATAATTCCGTAAATCCGCGATTTATTATGCACTTTGTAAACAAACATTTCAATTTCGCCCCAGCTGTTCGCTTCTTCTTCTTTTTCTTACTGAATTCGTCTTTGCTCTCTCATTCTGGTATTTATTGACGTCACGGCCAGTTTCTCTCAGCTCGATTGGCGCAATCTTGTATTCTATCATTCTTGAGCCATAGCAGCGGCATACGACGAAGCAGCATCAGGAGCGCACGCGGGCGGCGCAGGCAAAGAGCATGAGTTGGCAAATGCAGCCGGCAACGTGTCAACAGGCGTGGTAGGCGAAGGAAAAGAAGAAGCAACAGCAGACAAACCGGTATTACTAGCAGGTGTAATTGAAAAACCGGTATTAATACCCGGCGCATCAGAAACACAATGCATTTCTGTGATCTTATCAACTACTAGATTGTTAGCAGTACCAACAGCATCATTAGGCGGCACAGATGAAGCGTGCATGTGAGTGTGCGTTCGCATTAGAACTGGCTGAGCAATAACACCTTCACTGGCAGCATTCACAGCAGACGATGTCTCCGAAGAAGAAGGCAAAAAAGCAGAAATACCAGTATTACCACCAGGAGTAGTTATTAAACCGGTATTATTATCAGACCCATTCCCAGCTGTTAGGCTATTAGCAGCAACAGATTTAGATGAGGGCATTTGAGTGTGCTTTTGCATTTTAGATGGTTGAGCAACAACACCTTCACTAGCTTTATGTTTTGAACGAGTAATACGTTTGTTTTCAATTATACCAGGAGCCGGCAAGTTAGTATTATCATTTACTGACTCAATTAATGCTATAAAAGTGCTTTTTAACCTGTCCAAGTCCGAAATCGCGTTTAGAATTTTATCTTTAAGCCTACAATTGGCCGCACAATTAGTACACAAACTCATTATTGCGAGCGATATATAATATTAACCATAAAGCACAGAGCGAAAGAAAACCCGTCCGGACCGTCTGAAAGCTTAAGTAAACTTTTTTTTGCTGGTATCTCTATATCCATATTCTAGAAAATATTAATTATATTATTTTATGTCGCCAAATTTCAAAACAACGTCAAGAATGTTTTTAGAAATGCCTGATAAAGACGAAACAATAACAACTAAAAGATTTAAATCAAAGTGTATGGCAAGACGGGGTTTGATTTGGAAAATTACTGAGCGCAATAATATTTAAACTTGTATATTTGAAACTGAATCTCAATGTTTAATTTGTCGGTGTTATGTGATTTATGCAACAATTGCTAAAATATCATTTTGGTCTTATTTTTTTTTAGGTATGATGTTTTTAATGAATATACATTTTTGGGAATTTAGTAAACTAGGACTGAGTATTTCATGTTAAAGTAAAACGATGTTGACTTAGACTTATTTTTAGCAAATTATTATTTTTATTAGACCCGAAAACTCGTTATCCGCCACTATTCGATAAAGTTTGTATCTCAGTTTATTTGCCACTCCTCCTAGA
>NW_023458563.1:2826384-2827104 GCF_013731165.1 Rhagoletis pomonella | reverse complement strand
TCCTTCAATTTCGAAATATTGAAGTTTCAAGCATTTCTTAAATTTACCGTTATATGAGAATCGGCCGTTATTTTAGTCCGATTTCAATAATTTTCAACGTTTTGCTTACACGTGGCAAGTACAATAACCATACCGAGTTTGGTACAAATTGGTAGAACGGTTACTGATATACTTATATGTGATCATAAGTGGGCGGTGCCACGCCCATTTTCCAAAATTTTACCATAAACGTATTTCTTGGTAAATAGTTGTTGCAAGCATCAATTTTGAATAAATTAGCTTCAATATTTAATGATTTATCGAAGATTTTGTATTTCTCTAAATTACCGTTATATGGGATGTGGGCGTGGTTATTGTCCGATTTTAAAAAGTTTCGGCGGTTTTTTATGCTATACCAAGGCCAACAACTGTGCCAAGTTTGGAAGAAATTGGTGCAGCGGTTACCAAGATATACACATGTAACCATAAGTGGGCGTGGCTACGCCCATTTTCCAAAAATTTGTAATATTCTTATTTTTCGTCTAAAACTTATTATAAATATCAATTTTGAGTGAATTATCTTCAGTAGTTACTAAAATATCGCAGTTTTCGTATTTCTGGAAATTACCGTTATATGGGAAGTGGGCGTGGTTAAAGTCCGATTTCGCCCATTTTCAATACCAACCTACCTTGGATTAAGGGAAACCTACATACCAAATTTCGTTGAGATATCTAAATTTT
>NW_023458563.1:2825340-2826284 GCF_013731165.1 Rhagoletis pomonella | reverse complement strand
CGCAGTTTTCGTATTTCTGGAAATTACCGTTATATGGGAAGTGGGCGTGGTTAAAGTCCGATTTCGCCCATTTTCAATACCAACCTACCTTGGATTAAGGGAAACCTACATACCAAATTTCGTTGAGATATCTCAATTTGTGCTCGAGTTATCGTGTACACGGACAGACGGACAGACGGACGGACAGACAGACATGGCTTAATCGATTTCTTTTTTCATCCTGATCATTTATGTATACATTTGTCTATATCTATCTCGATTCGTTTTGGCTGTTACGAACAACCGTTATGTGAACAAAATTAATATACCCTTGTGCACAAGTGCGCTCGGGTATAAAAATACGGGTATAGGCCGATAAATGCGCTTTTCATCCGATCATAGTTTTATGGTGAATTTGTGTTACCAAATAAAAACACTGTTGATTCTCTTTTACACTGGAGTACAATTCTCCGTCTCATCCATCTGTGCCCCATTATGCATAATTTTTAATCTTTCTCTCACATTAGGCATATTTATTGATCGTTGGAAGATTGCATCCATTACCCCAGTTTTTAAGTCTGGAATGATGTGTCAAATTATAGGCCTATTTCCAAATTAACCGCATGCCCCAAACTTTTTGAAATAGTCGTCAAAGATAAGCTTTCTTTCGCTACTACAAGCATATTAGAACCTCGTCAGCATGGTTTTGTTCGCGGTCGCTCAACGGTTACTAATTTAGTGAGTTTTTCGGAATATTGTGTATCATGCTTCAAATGTGGGTCTCAGATGGACACTATTTATACAGACTTTTCCAAAGCCTTTGAAAAAGTTTCCCATTCTATGTTGCTACGTAAGTTGGAAAGTCTTGGTTTTCACTCGGTATTTTTGTCCTGGTTGAAATCTTATCTTTCGAACCGATTGCTGTTTGTTGAAATTGAAGGTTTCAGATCTAACAGTTTTATTGC
>NW_023458563.1:2809482-2825240 GCF_013731165.1 Rhagoletis pomonella | reverse complement strand
GGCATAAATTATCATTGAACATTAATAAATGCTACCATATGACCTTTTCTTGATCTTCAAACATCATCAGTTCGAATTATAGTATTTTAAACCATAAACTCATCTCAGTCAATGATTTTCTAGATCTGGTTGTTGTGTTTGACTCGGGCTTCACTTTTACAAATCATGTTAATTACGTTATCCCGCGGCGTATAGCGGCTTAGCATTTCTGCGTTGATATGCTTAGGATTTTAAAGATCCTTATACCAGGAAAACTCTGTTGTACAAGATAGACGCATGTTGTATGGGGTTTGGTAGGACATGGTATCAATAGGGCAAAGAAAGGATGTCAGATGAAAGGATACGCAGAATTGTCATTTAGGCGTGACTCGCCAAATTATGTATATGGCACGATCTGTATCGTTTCGATACTCAAAAATGATTGTTATTTATTTCCACTTTCATTTGTTTATATAGCTTAAAAATACAATACAAATTCTAAGTTCAATATACTTAATTGACCTACTTAATTTCTACTATTGCTCATAATGATTTTGGTAGTCATGTGCAATGTGATTCCTCACTATTAACACTCAAAAAACTTTTTGGTGACACACTGTACATATTTTGTTTCGTCAGCAGTTATTTGTATATGCAAAATTGCTTGAGCACACTTTCTGTTCATAATAGCCGATCACACTCAACATGACCCAATTCTCATATTATAAGCAAAAAATATAATTAATAAAAATGAACTGCTATGCATATAGCTAACACATATTGTATCAGGTACATGCACAACACCCTCATCCTTTAAAAAAAAAAAATAATTTGACTATCTTAATGGAAAATTTATTTTTTCAGCTTATGCATTGCTAGCTTTAATTAGATTGTTATTATGTACTTCTTTTTCTTCTTCTCCAATCAATATTACACTATTTAAACCATTTTGTGTATAATCTTGTATGGACCTTTAAAAGGTCTTTCTAGTTTTTTCTTATTTCCTATTTTTATATAGAGATAGTCTCCAGATTTAAAATTAGATTTTTTCACATTTGTTTGTTTTCTTGCAATTTGTCTTTTGCTTTCAATTAGTGTTTCTCTTACTTTTTCATGTGCATATTTCAACTTCACTTTAAATTCATTTATGTAATCATTTAGGTCATACAATTTTTCTTTATTTTGTATAATTTCACATGGTAATGCACATAATTTTCCAAATACTATCTCAAAAGGTGTGTACTGTGTCGATGTGTGTGGCGTGGTATTGTACGAGTACGTATAGTATGGTAAAAGTTCCTCCCAGTCATCTTTTCCGTCCATGGTCATCAGAAAATCGTTTAAAACTCTATGATTTCTTTCTATTGAACCTAGTGTCTCATGGTGGAATGGTGTTGATGTTGATTTTTCTATTTTTAGTAACTTACAAATATTTACTAATAATTGGTTCGTGAACTCTGTGCCCTTATCTGTCCTAAGTTTTTTGAAACATCCATATTTTAATATGAATTTCTCCACTATTGTTTTTGCTACCGAAACTGCATCTTTTGTTACTAACGGAAAAACTTCAAAAAACTTTGTTAAGTCACATTGAATGGTGAGTATGTACCTATACCCACTTGACGGTCTTAGTGGTCTAACTGTATCTATTGTTACTACTTCAAATGATGAGCTTGGAGTCTCTGTTAGTGCAAACCTTTCCCTGGTGTATCTTGTAATTTTTACCTCATTACAAATTTTGCATTTATTAATATAATCTTTAACCATTTTATTCATATTCTTCCAAACGTATTTCTGCTTCAACTTACTTATACATCTTCTTATACCGCAATGTCCTCCTAACTTGCTATCATGATAGTCTTTAATCAGATTCTTCATTTCCTCCTGATTTTCTATGTTCTTCGGTGGATCGTAAATTATTATGTCTAGACAATTTTTATTCTTATTTTCTTGCAGTTTCTTAAATATTTCCATAAACTCGTGCACCTTAATTTTCTTAAATATTTCATCTTTCTTTGATAACGCTAGCTTTGTTAAATTTGCATGTTTCGCATAGGATAATAATTTCGTCAAAATCAATTTTAACTCTGATAAAGATCCATTACTAAATCCTACATGCACTATGTCTTTTACTGCATATATTTTCTTGTCTTCGGCCTGATTTTTCTCTAGTTGAAACTTTTTTATATTCCTTGTATCTGTAATTGATATGCACTCCCAAATGTGAAGGTGATCAATCTTCACTGGTGGCATTTCTGTCGACTTTTCACTAGTTTCACTACTATCTTTTCGTATTTTATTCTTCATTGCTCTAGTCATTATATTTATATCCTTCGTAGGTACCATTTCTTTCAATTCTTCTGAGCTCAATCTTATCCTAGATAATGCGTCTGCATTAGTCTTCATTTTGCCTTGTTTGAATACTATATCGAAATCATAATCCATTAAATCTACTCTTACTCTGGTTAACTTAGATGATGGGTTCTTATGTGTAAATAAACTAACTAAAGGTCTATGATCTGTGTATACTATAAATCTTCTTCCATATAAATAAGGTCTAAAATAATTAATACCCCATTGTATTCCTAAAAGTTCCTTTTCTATTACTGCTATATTTAGCTCATGCCTGTTGAGCGACTTGCTCGCATAGGCGATTGGTTTATCTTTGCCGATATCTCCTTGCGACAAAATTGCTCCTAAAGCATAATTTGATGCGTCAGTTGTCAGTATGAATGGTTTTGAAAAATCTGGGTAACTTAAAATCGGCGGTGTCATTAAATTCTCTTTTAAATTTTGAAATGCAACCTCACAACTGTCTGTCCAGCTGAAAATGTGATTCTTTTTTAATTGCTGGTTTAATGGTCTAGCTATTTCCGCAAAATTTGGGATGAATCGTCTATAATAGTTGCAAAATGCTACAAACCTACGTACTTCATCAGCATTTTCTGGTGTTGAATATTCTTTTATAACCTTATACTTGCTTGGATCCGTGGTCACTCCATTGGCTGTTATTAAGTGACCTAGGTATACTACTTCCGGTCGCAAAAAATTACATTTACTCGGGTTAAGCTTCAAATAGTATTTGCGCAATCTTTTGAAAACTTGCACTAAATTTATATTGTGCTCTTTTAGACTTGCACCGAAAATAAAGATATCATCTACATACAAGAATGCAGATGCTTGCAATCCACTCAATGCAATTGATAACATCCTTTGGAAGCTATTTGTTGAAATTTTTAAGCCAAATGGTAAACGCTTGAAATGGAAATGACCATTCTCTGTTGAGAAAGCTGTTAACGGTCTCGATTTCGAATGCAATGGAATCTGGTGAAAAGAACTTGTCATATCTAGTGTGGAAAAATATCTTGCTTTTCCAAGCTTGTCAAGTACATCTTCAAGTCTTGGCAAGGGAAATTTGTCATCCACAATCTTTTTGTTAAGTGACCTAAAGTCTACTACTAATCTCCACTTTTTCAAATTCCCAGTGCTTTTTTTCTGGCACAATCAATAGTGGTGAATTATATGGACTGACGGATGGCTCAATAATATCGTCGTCAAGCAAATCTTGAACCTGCTTATTAATCTCCTGAAAATTAGCGTGTGGCAACCTATAATTTTTTTATATATACTGGTGATTTATCAGCTGTTGTTATCTTCTGCTCATAAAAATTATTTTTTGTCAATTTTTCTCCATCTAAATGAAAGATGTCTTGGAATTCTTTACAAATCCTTGAAACCTCCATTGTTGCTTCTTCGTCTAAATTGTCAAATTGTATCTCTTCTTTAACCCTTTTAAATCTGTCTTCATCCACTAAATTCCTACAATGTAGTATATCATAACACCTTATTGGTTCAACACCCAAAGCTATACGTTCTAGTATCACTTCTTTATCTGAAGTATTTAACAATTTCACGTGTTTATACCCATCTGCTGGAATTATTGTGGTTGCTACAAAAACTCCTTTTCTAAGTTCTTTACCTAATACTACACAGTCTTCTTCTATAGCAATTTCTATGGGCACTATTACTTCTGAACGGGCTGGTATTCTTACATTCATAACTGTTTTTAATTTCATGTTCATGGGCAATATAATATCTTCCTCTTCTACTGTTGTTGTTAGTGTATATGTTTCATAGTCTATCTTACAGTTGTACTTACTTAAAAAGTCTCTTCCTAATATCCCATCGACAACTAAATTTATATTCTCATTAATAACATGAAATTTATGTTCAACCACCTTATTTTCTAATAGTAACTGTGCCCATGGAACTTGTTGTATTATTCGTTATTCCATTGAACTCACAAAATTCCTCACTGTTTATTTTATTTAAAAATCTTGCATTATACTTCACTAATGATGCATCTGCTCCAGTGTCCACAAAAAACATTAATCCTGAATCATCGTGATTGGGGCCATCTAACTTAATAGTTACAAAGTTAGTAAATTTTTCATTAGTCGTTATACTTATGACCTTCTTTGTGCATACCCCGGATTTCCTGCTCCGGGGGCAACTCCGTTTCCCGAGTTACCTTGCCGGTTTCCATTATTACTATAACCACCTCTGCTTGTGCTACAGTTATGTCTTCCACCAATATTGTTATGATCGCTTTGACCATGGGTAGTGTATCCTCTGCCGTTATTCCTTGCATTATTGCTGCTTAGGCGCCTTCCGTAACCTGTGCTACTATAATTTTCACTGTTTCGACCTCTGAACTGCCTATATCGATTGGAACTTCCTCTTGTTCTATTCATAAACATTACGTTATTATTACCTGCAGCATGTGAGCTTTGCACACTTGCTTCTGCCGCTAGTTGAATTGCTTCATTCAGTTTACTAGGTCTGGCGGCTAGGATTATGGATTTATAAGGATTATTTAGTCCACTTTTAAATGCACCTAAAGCAATTTGCTCATTAAGATTCACTATTATCTCTCTATTCTGTTCACCTTGTTCTGCAATCTGTATGTCATTCATTGAAGCCACTAAGTTCTCTATTTTACTAGCGAAAGCACTAACACTTAAATTTCCTTGCTGTGCTCGTGTTATTTCATGATGCAATTGTAGGGCGTTTTTATTGGATTTATAAATCTTTTGTAAAGTCTGTGCTAAATCTGTCAGTATTGTGGGTCTATCTTCAGTTAATAACCTGTTCTTCACTTTGTCAGTTAGTTTGGTTGCTAGGATAAAATTTACTAGAACTGCATGTTGACTTTCTGCTAAAGTTTTGTCATAGAAATCTACCAATCCTAGAAATTGCGACAAACTTCTGTAATTACCATCAAACCCTGGTATTACTTTTACAGCTGTTGCTATGTCAAAGTTAGCCATGTTTACATATTTTCCTTGCTCCTGTTCTACTTGTTCACTTTCTTCTCCTTCTATCGGTATTAAAAATTTCTTTATTTCACTTGCTAACGTCAAGAATTGTCTTTTCTAAGTCCTCTGGTTTCTTTATTACTTTTACCAGCGATCCCCAAGCTGCTTCTATGACTTTATTTTTTTCTTCAATATAGTTCTTTGTATATTTCCTATTCGGACTTTTTTTTAAATTTGTCAATTAGTCTGTCAATACCTTCACCGCACCGCACCGCAATACCGCACTTTCAGTATTAATGGCAGGAGTGCCGCTCTGTTAAAATGATGAGATCTGTATCGTTTCGATACTCAAAAATGATTGTTATTTATTTCCACTTTCATTTGTTTATATAGCATACAAATACAATACAAACTCTAAGTTCAATATACTTAATTGACCTACTTAATTTCTACTATTGCTCATAATGATTTATGGTAGTCATGTGCAATGTGATTCCTCAAAAAACTTTTGCTGACACATTGTACATATTTTGTTTCGTCAGCAGTTATTTGTATATGCAAAATTGCTTGAGCATACTTTCTGTTCATAATAGCCGATCACACTCAACATGACCCAATTCTCATATTATAAGCAAAAAATATAATTAATAAAAATGAACTGCTATGCATATAGCTAACACATATTGTATCAGGTACATGCACAACAACTCTTTTCAATGCGCTGGTACGTTCTAAATTAGAGTATGCCTCTATAATATGGAATCCAATATATAGCTGTTATGCTAGTAGGATTGAAAGAGTCCAGCGGAAATTTGTTCGCTTTGCCGTAAAGCCGCTTAACTTTTCTGAGCCTTTACCGGCCTATAATTCTCTCTGTAAGCTTATTGATGTAAAATCACTGGAAAGTAGAAGACTTATCCAGTCACTTATGTTTATATATGATCTGGTTAATGGTTATATTTATTGCCGTGTTTTACTTAACCAGATTTGTTTCAATGTTCCAAACAAAATTTTGTGTTTTCAATTACCTTTTTATATGCTTCCAGTTAAGGCAAATTAATTTACTCTAGCACCAATATATATAGGGCCTTCACGGAGTTTAATAAAATCTCAAAAATTGTAAATATTGAGTTTTCATTGGCGAGATTGATATTTAAATCTAATATTGAAACGTTGTATTATTAATATTATTTCTATTATTCTAACCTATTATGCCATCTAGTTTGAAAGATTGTTAAAGTCATAGACTAAAATAAATGAATTGAAATTCACACAATTTAAAATCAAATAAATATGTATTCATTATTTTTAATTTGTATTCCGATTGGAGGCCGCTGTGGTGTAGTGGTTAGAAGTGCGCGCCATCATTCCGCATGGCCTGGGTTCGAGTCCAGTTTCCGACCAACATCAAAAAAACAAACACTATTATGCAAAAGTAAATCGCAGAAAGCAATGATGTTATCAAGGACCTCATTTCTGGTTCCGAATAAGAAGATGAAATCAGGCTCAATCTAAAAAAATTATTTATTTTAATGAAAGAAAATAAATAAGAATAAACGTTAGTCTTACCAAACGAAAACCATCAGGCAATTTGTATTGCGCTCAAACATCAAATATTTGTTGTGGATTATTTATTCTCGGTGTCTCGAATGCTGTTCATACGTGTTGCAGCGCACGCGCACCAGTGTTTGATTTTTTGTTGATAAGCCATTGCATGGAGATCATGTGTCAACGCTCTATATGCAACAATAAAACAACAACAACAAAAAGCAACAAAGCAAAAACACAAAACTTAAAATTCACTCACTCACCTTTACCAGCTAGCAATCTTTACGATTCATCGATAGCTCCGCGAATGATTATAAAAATCAAATCACAAATTAATATTTGATTTTTTATTGTATTTTTTATCCAGCAAATTCCTTCATAAAACATATAAATTTATATTATACCTGCGTCTTATATACGGTTGCCAGACGTACTGATTTTATCAGTACAGTACTGATTTTTCAACTCTTGTACTGATTTTATTAATTTCTTCAATCAGTACGCTAATGTCCTGAATTTTCAAAATTTGTACTGATTTGTACTGAATTTCAATTCAATTCAAGCAAAATACTTAAAGATTTTCTTAACGTTTTTACATAATATTAAACTTCCTTAAACTGTACTGTAAAAAGTAAGAAGAAAATAATTTAATTATAGTTGACAAGTTTCAGATAATGTTTGATACACGCAATTAATACAACGCATTAATGCAACAAAAATATCTATCGTTTTATGAGCATATCGCAGAGGCGTTACGTACCAGTTGCGTTAATATGATGGAGCTAAAATTATTTAAAAAGAAGGATGACGTTTTTTGTTAATTATCTCGAAAATATCTTTCAGTTTAATAACTACAAATTTGAATATTCGAATGGCTTTTGCCTATAACTTACAATTCTTTTTTCACAATTTATTGACATTGTAAAACAGCTTTTTCATAAAGTTTTTCAAAAGACAAAGAGTTAGACACTCTTTTTAGCGAATTCATTGTTTTTCAAAGTTTTTGCGTAGTTGAAAAAATTAATTTAAGCCATGAGGAAATATAAATGAAGTCATTAAATAGTGGTACTTTTCCACAGTTTGAAAAAATATGTAATTTTGTTTTTTTTTGAACACCACACTCAAACGAACCAACCGGGAGGACCTTAAGTATAAAGTTTGCTTCCTTGCGCAAAGAGCGAAGCCAGCTTCCAATTAGAATTTTTTTAAAGTGAAATTCAAATTAAAAGTAATTTTAAAATGAAATGTATAGAATTCTTTGACTATTTAAACTCTGAAGATGGAAATGATCTCATTATTGCTACATATTTAAAAAATGTCATAACTATAAAATTATTTATTGGCTTCTGTGTACAATCATGTGTACACTAATGTTAAAATGAATAACCCTTTTTTTTATTAACTATATTTTATTTATATACCAAAATATTGTTAAAAGCAAGTACTGTGATGTTATAAAGTCTTATCTGTTACTTACATTCATAATTTTGCTTTGAATAAAAATGTACTGATTTTTTTAGCATGAAAAAGTCTAACGTACTGATTTCGCGCATAAAAAACTGGCAACCCTAGTCTTATAGCAGCCAACAGGTAATTTCGCAATGACACGCAGTACATAAAAATATGCGGGCAATTTAGTATATTGCACGAAAATACTCGTATATTGTACGAATTTAAAAAACATGTTTCTGGGGCATTTCGCGTCAAGCGGAAAGGGAAAAGGCTGATGCTTTAGAATTCCTTCATATTTTGGGAAATTATACCTGTGTGAAATATGAAAAAAAACGGATGTGAGGAGTGTTGCCTCGTCGTTGTTCCAATGGAAAGCCTGAGCGCCATCTTGGACAACAAAACTATGATTTTCTGCAAAATCACACTGTACGATGACTTCTCCTTGGTCTAAATTTTCCCTAAGATTTTTAAAATAAAGCGACTGTTCTTCTGCAATATTAGCATGTGGTTTTAGAGTAGCCAGGGCATCACATAAACTGTGTACAAAATCATCACTGGACAGAATTTGAGTGGAGATTGTGGAGCGGTCTGTGCCAAGCCAACTTTTAAACTGCACCTAGCATCATACTTAGTGCGAGGTATAAGTGAACAAATTTACGTACCTCCCAAACTAATGCAGATCCCATTATAAAACTTTTAGGGTATTATAACTAAGGCTATATTTACAACAAAAAATAAAAATAAAACAAATTGGTCAAAGTTTCTCAAAATTTGTTTTCAAAATTTCACTTTCGGTGTGGTATAACAAAAACAAAAATATTTTTTGGAAAATTGATTTCGCATTTTAAAAAGCGGATAATTTTCTCACCAAATCGCGAAGTTTAAAAATTTTTGGATTTTTTTTTATCAATACGAAAAAATACTAACCTAATTTTAATTTTTAGTATTCTTTGGAAGCCCATAACTCGAAAAGTAACTATCATATAAAGTAAAAAAATATCCACACAATTTCATATTTCACACAGGTACACCCACCCAGAATATATATGTAGGAATTCTAAAGCCTCACCCTTTTTCCCCTGTCCGCTTGACGCGAAATGCCCCTTCTGCATTAGTACCATGTACGAAAGTACAAATAAAACTAATAGAGAATTGTAGATTTCGTATATTTTAAAACCACACGTAAATATTACGAATGCCTTCGTACAATATGCCAAATTATTGTTAGAGAGATTTGGTCGGTAATTTACGCATGGGTTTTGTAAAATAAACGAAAGTTTTCATAAATTGTACTGAAAAAATGCCTTACGAACCTCCTTTCGTTATATTTACGAGTGGTTCATGAAATCCTGTTTCGTTTTGAAAAATGTGTTCGTATTATGAACGAAAGTTGCGTACGTTGTACAAAAACCAAGACTACGAAAATTTTTCGTAGCATTTTTACGAAATTTTATTTTCAGATTACGCATGCTTGTCAGAGATCTCACACGGTCACAAATTTGGGTTTAATTTTTAAACCGCGCTGGGACTACTGCCTTTTTTAATCTTTTATAGTCCTTTTTTTAAACCAGTCAATAGTTTTAAGCAATTTGTAATATATTCTGGTTTAAATTTTAGTCCAAAAAGTTCGTGGTTTAAAAAGCAAACCAAAATATTTTAATTCTAGTTTCTAGGTTTCATATATAGAAAACTTGGTTTAAAATCTAAACCGAAACAGAAAATCTTTGCACACAGCGAAATGTGGTGTTGATGGCTTAGTGTGAAAAGATACTTGATACTGGCTGTAGCTGAGTTTGTAAAGATGGTTGATACAATTGGTTGCTACCAAGGCTGTCCGGGTTCAATCCCCATCAGACGGAGCATGAAAGTTAAGATTTTTTATTTTATTCCTTATTATGAAAATGTTTGGTTTCAAATTTAAACCGAACTATTTGAAACTGAATTTAGTTTGGTCATATATGTAGTCCAAAAAGTTTAAAATTAAAAGCGAATTTTTTAACCATGCACAGGTGGAAATAAGACCATCGGTAAAGCTCATGACATCGAAAGGGATTAGTATTCCATATGGTATCACAGCGTTACTATTCTTGGCCTATATGTGAGGAGAATACTGCCCTTTAGTGGTTTCAACTTAAACTAAAAATTTTGACTTTACAGAATGTTTTTGCTTTTAAACGCTCTATGGAATTGGCCAAGGCGCATCCATACAAGGTGGTGTTGATTGCATATAAGTAAAAGTCCCGTGTATTTTGTTATTGCTTTTTGGTACAGGAGGATGTCAAAACGAAAGGGAATATGAGATAATTTTCATCATTTTCTTTTGTTGACATCCTAAAGTTGCGCCCCTTCGTCTTGGATGACATTCTCCTGTACTAGTGTAGAGACAAAAATATCCAATCAGCTGATCAATCAACACCACCTTGTATTGATGCGCCTTGGAATTGGCCAACGAAAAAGTTAGTTAGGCGCCGCGAAGCAAGCGGGCATTGGCTAGTTATATATATAATTTATTATACATTTTTTAAATATTGAACCTTTCGTGTTTTATAAAGTCAAACCATTTACGGTCTTTTTTTTACGTTATAAGGAATTATTAGATAAAAATTTGTAGCGAGTTTTGTGGGGAAACATTTTTAAAAGCGTCGGGAAAAGTAGGAATTTTATTTGAGTTGAGTGGGGATTTTCCAAAAAATTATGTACCATCACTGTCCCACATGTGTGGATTTCTTGTCCCGGAACCATTAGTGTAGAATTCAGCTCATTAAAATATATGTTGCAAGAGGCGCCGAAAAGCTGAAATACCGACGTTGACGTTGCTTCTAGCGCCGCCATTGAGTTAGTCCCAAATTACCGTTTAGCTTTTAGTACCTTAAAAAGGACTTTGACTTATTTTTATTTATTATAGTATACATGTTAAATAAACGTTTGTTTTAAATTTTGTTTGACATTATTTTATTTTAAATCAACATTCAACTTTTACGTTTTGGCACATTCGTATACATCCATAAATGTATGTACATTAGACTGCGCCTTATTTGTATGGAGAAAAATTTTTGTTAAGCTTCAAAGCAAGACTCCCCATAGAAATGTTCCTTTGATCATAAAAAGGGCCCTACGAAAAATTAGAAAAATCGGGCAACGGAAAGACGTGCCTCAATGGCCCTAAATTTGAACATTTTCTTGCAATTTTTCACAAAGTGGCCCAAATTGCCTGTAAGTCAGTAGGAAATTTAGTTTGCAATGGCACTTAATATGGTTTTGTCCCCGATGTAAAATTTGGCTACACTATTTTTAAACCTTCCCAACTTTTAAAGTTATTGAGGTTTTTCCCACGTAAAATTACAATTTTCTAGGATTTCAGAAGTTAAATTTAAGCTCAGTAAATTTAGATCAAATTGGTACGAAGAAAAAAAAAATTAGTAGTGAACTTTTCATGCAGTTTACTTCTATTTGACACGTAGATCAGAGATACACAGTCTTGAACCTAAATTTCATGAGTTTTTTTTTTGTTTTTTTGCGATTTGTAAGCTTACTTTGCATTTTTCATAAAAAATGGTTGAATACGAATTTGTAGAGAATTTAATTTCCCACATTTCTTATATTTAACCTTTAAAAAATAGAATTTTTTATTGTAAATAATTACCAAAAAGTGCGATTTTTACGTTGTTACGGGTTTCGCCATTTTTCAACAATTTCTGTTGAAAAGTTGTAGAGAATTTTCTCTTTTAAGCTCTGGTTTCCTCGAAAAGCGGTGCCGTAATATTACGACCGTATCATACCTATTCGCTTATCAGTAACGCTTTTATGTAAAGCTAAATGAACGTAACGTAGCTTTATACTTTTATGTTGTATAGGCATTCATTGCTTTTCACAAAGTTTATTAGGACTTCATCCTCTTCTGCCGTCCATGAACTCACCACTTCTTTATTCAAAATTTATATTAAATGCTTTTATTTTGGTCAAAAGAATTGTATATGACGTTGCCAAAAAACGTTGAAAAATAGTTATACACCGTCAATGTCGCCGTCAAAAATATTACGGTGCCGTCAAATTACATTACGGTGTGTATTGTCGTCATCTTAGTTGACATCTGGTATTATTTACATGGCACTGTTTTTGGCAACGTAGTTACGACCGCTATTTTACGTTACCGCTTTCGAGGAAACCAAAGCTTTAGTGTTGCGTTCTCCGGTGGCACAAAAGTTGTAAAACAAAATCTAATTTGCGGTTGGTTTAGATGCCATATTTGAGAAGCCATGTTGCATTTTTAAAAAGGCCACACCGTTTTCAATGGGGCACATCTATGTCGCTAAAAATAATGTTCGTACAAAAGTTATGGAGAATCAAATTTTCTACAAAATTGGCATTTGAATATGCTACGTATTTTCAAGAGAAGTTGTTGAAAAATGGCGAAAGCCGTGGCAATGTAAAAATTTTTCACACTTTTTGCTAATTATTACAATAAAAAAAATTATAATAAAATAAAAAAATGGAAATTAAATTCTCTACAAATTTGTATTAAAAAAAAACCCGAAAACATAAAATTTGAGATGGCGGAATGTTCCCATTGAAATTTAGGGGCGAGACTTAAGATCCATGCTCTACATGTCTAATAAAAGTAAACTGCATCAAAAGTCGGCTACTACAATTTCTTTTCTTAGTACCAATTTGATCTAAGTTTATAGTGCTAAAACTTATTTGCTCAAAACCTAGAAAATAGTAATTTTACGTGGGAAAAAACCTCAATAACTTCAAAAGTTGGGGAGGTTTAAAAATATTGTGGCTATATTTTGACATGGGGGAACAAAAGTACATCAAGTGGCATTAAAATATATCAAATGTTCCACTGACTTATTTTGATCATTTTATGAAAAATTCCATGAATGTGCTTAACTTTAGGGTCTTTGAGGCACGTCTTTCCGTTACCCGATTTAAAAAATGTTTCGCAGGTCACGTTTTTATGACCAAATGAACTTTTCTGCTTTTAGAACAAAGTAGCAAAATAAGGCTCAGTCAAATGTACATAAATGCATGTATGAACGTATGTGCGAACTCATGTTAAGATTGATTTGAAAATCTCTACGGGATAGAATTTCAAATGAAAGCAGATTTATCAATTGAGGAAGGCCTTGACTATTTTGACCGTGAATCAGTACAATGGGAACAAAGGAAATTGAATATGTCCACTGTAATTGAAAACTTGTTATATGGCTTCAAATACCAAATACATATGTACATACACATATTAATATACATACTTACAAGCGAATTAAAAAATATCCCTGCAGAAAATTTCAAACTCTGTCCATTGTGTGATAAATTTTAGTGCAAGTTTTAAGTGGCTAAGAATTACCGTTGATTTTTATATTTTTATACATTTATTTATTTGTTGAATCTGCTTTTGTTATGTTGAGCTTAATAACAAGTTTTAAAATCTTAACTCTAATTAATAATATGATGACTCAAACCCTGGGTTTGAGCCCTTTTAGTTTAATGCTCATCATAAGGCTGGCAGGTATCTTTTTCGAAGGCACGTGAGGTTTACTGTATTACACAAGGCCTTAGCCAACGGGTTTGGGTGATTACGTACTTTTTACACTTTTCTGTGCTATTCTTTTCGAACGTACGACGGCGTAGCTGTCAAAGCTCTCAGCGTTTTCATTTATTTATTTATTTATTTATTATTAATCAACAACAAACAGGATGTTTACAGACTATATGATAGTTAAATACAAATATCTTATGACAAGAGCCTTACAAGTAGATTCTTAAAAGTAGACCTAGAGTATGAGAAATCAAAGTCTAAGGAAGAAGAATACGCATTAAACTGTGCTAGCGTCCATTCATCCCATAGACAGTTTTAGCTATACCCACGAAAAACAATTCATTACAGCGGAGAATGCGTGAGGGAACATTAAAATTAATTTTCATGAGCAGGTACGGACAATCTATTGATCCCGCACACATATCAAAGACAAAACACATCGACAACATAGGTGTTTATTAGTAAGCAACGAGAGCGATAGGATGGAATGGGATCTATAAAATTCATCGAGCGCAAAGCAAAGCGCACAAAAGCTCGCTGAACAGACTCTAATCTATTAACATGGACTGCATGAAACGGTCTCCAAACGAATACCGCGTAGTCTAACCTGGACCGATCTAAGGACGAGTACAACAGTTTGAGAGTATAGGGATGAGAAAACGAAGAACAGTTTCGACGAATAAAGGCCAACATAGCGAACGATTTAGAAACAATATAATTTATGTGAGTTGTGAAGTTGAGCTTGGAGTCAAAATAGACGCCCAGGTCTTTACATTCACTTATTATCTTTAGCGGCGAGTTTGAGATGCAGTAAGATGTTGGAACAATACTGAAAACTTTCGCATAAGAAGAATAGTGACATTTACTAATGTTGAGGAACAAACGATTACGCACACACCAACTATATAAGTTATCCAACTCACACTGGAGAATGGTTGAATCTTCTGAACATTTAATTTCATAATAAATCTTCAGGTCATCCGCGTATAGAAGATAATTACACTTCGAAAAACATGAGAAAATATCATTAATGAAAAGGACAAAAAGTAACGGGCCTAGGATACTACCCTGGGGAACACCAGAGGAAGCAACAAAAGAGTAAGACGATACATTATCGAGTCGAACGACACATTGTCTGTAATCTAAATAGGAAGTTATCCACTTTAGAAATTGGGAGTGAAAGCCTAGACGCTCAAGTTTAGCTATAAACATTGGGTGAGATACCCTATCCAAAGCCTTAGAAAAATCTGCGTAGATTGCATGCATTTGAAAACCCCTTTGAAAGGTATCCAGACAATCCTCCGTAAAGGCAGCTAAATTAGTTAAGGTAGATCTGCCCGGAACAAAGCCATGTTGATTAGGACATATCATATGTTTGACGGCAAAGTATATTTTGTCCTTAACTATGCACTCAAACAATTTAGAAACTGTGGTTAGCTTGGAAATTGGCCTATAATTCTCAATATCATTTTTATTGCCGCTTTTAAGGATAGGCGTAATAAAAGTCAATTTCCAGTCATCAAGGAAGACTCCAGCAGCAAGTGACATGTTGAAAATGTGCCATAGAGGCTTAATCAAGGCAGGACAACTTTTAATTAGAACGACCGATAAGCCATCAATATCTGTATTAGTGGATGGCTTAAGCTGATTAATGCCATGAATGACATCTTCGACAGTCAAATCTAATTTCCCGAAGTTGATGGAAGTATCTGAATTAAACAGGAGATCTTCAAAGCCACGAGCCAATGAAAAGCCATGATCAGCATTGCCTGAAATAAAATTCGAAGAAAAAAATTTGGCAAACAGATTAGCAGCATCAGAGATGGAATTAGCTGAAACCCCTTTAAGATGAACCGACGCAGGTATATTTGAGCGGTATGTGTCTTACAGTGGTAAATTCAACAAACTCAACAAGT
>NW_023458563.1:2802206-2809382 GCF_013731165.1 Rhagoletis pomonella | reverse complement strand
TTTTTTGAGGAATCACATTGCACATGACTACCATAAATCATTATGAGCAATAGTAGAAATTAAGTAGGTCAATTAAGTATATTGAACTTAGAGTTTGTATTGTATTTGTATGCTATATAAACAAATGAAAGTGGAAATAAATAACAATCATTTTTGAGTATCGAAACGATACAGATCTCATCATTTTAACAGAGCGGCACTCCTGCCATTAATACTGAAAGTGCGGTATTGCGGTGCGGTGCGGTGAAGGTATTGACAGACTAATTGACAAATTTAAAAAAAAGTCCGAATAGGAAATATACAAAGAACTATATTGAAGAAAAAAATAAAGTCATAGAAGCAGCTTGGGGATCGCTGGTAAAAGTAATAAAGAAACCAGAGGACTTAGAAAAGACAATTCTTGACGTTAGCAAGTGAAATAAAGAAATTTTTAATACCGATAGAAGGAGAAGAAAGTGAACAAGTAGAACAGGAGCAAGGAAAATATGTAAACATGGCTAACTTTGACATAGCAACAGCTGTAAAAGTAATACCAGGGTTTGATGGTAATTACAGAAGTTTGTCGCAATTTCTAGGATTGGTAGATTTCTATGACAAAACTTTAGCAGAAAGTCAACATGCAGTTCTAGTAAATTTTATCCTAGCAACCAAACTAACTGACAAAGTGAAGAACAGGTTATTAACTGAAGATAGACCCACAATACTGACAGATTTAGCACAGACTTTACAAAAGATTTATAAATCCAATAAAAACGCCCTACAATTGCATCATGAAATAACACGAGCACAGCAAGGAAATTTAAGTGTTAGTGCTTTCGCTAGTAAAATAGAGAACTTAGTGGCTTCAATGAATGACATACAGATTGCAGAACAAGGTGAACAGAATAGAGAGATAATAGTGAATCTTAATGAGCAAATTGCTTTAGGTGCATTTAAAAGTGGACTAAATAATCCTTATAAATCCATAATCCTAGCCGCCAGACCTAGTAAACTGAATGAAGCAATTCAACTAGCGGCAGAAGCAAGTGTGCAAAGCTCACATGCTGCAGGTAATAATAACGTAATGTTTATGAATAGAACAAGAGGAAGTTCCAATCGATATAGGCAGTTCAGAGGTCGAAACAGTGAAAATTATAGTAGCACAGGTTACGGAAGGCGCCTAAGCAGCAATAATGCAAGGAATAACGGCAGAGGATACACTACCCATGGTCAAAGCGATCATAACAATATTGGTGGAAGACATAACTGTAGCACAAGCAGAGGTGGTTATAGTAATAATGGAAACCGGCAAGGTAACTCGGGAAACGGAGTTGCCCCCGGAGCAGGAAATCCGGGGTATGCACAAAGAAGGTCATAAGTATAACGACTAATGAAAAATTTACTAACTTTGTAACTATTAAGTTAGATGGCCCCAATCACGATGATTCAGGATTAATGTTTTTTGTGGACACTGGAGCAGATGCATCATTAGTGAAGTATAATGCAAGATTTTTAAATAAAATAAACAGTGAGGAATTTTGTGAGTTCAATGGAATAACGAATAATACAACAAGTTCCATGGGCACAGTTACTATTAGAAAATAAGGTGGTTGAACATAAATTTCATGTTATTAATGAGAATATAAATTTAGTTGTCGATGGGATATTAGGAAGAGACTTTTTAAGTAAGTACAACTGTAAGATAGACTATGAAACATATACACTAACAACAACAGTAGAAGAGGAAGATATTATATTGCCCATGAACATGAAATTAAAAACAGTTATGAATGTAAGAATACCAGCCCGTTCAGAAGTAATAGTGCCCATAGAAATTGCTATAGAAGAAGACTGTGTAGTATTAGGTAAAGAACTTAGAAAAGGAGTTTTTGTAGCAACCACAATAATTCCAGCAGATGGGTATAAACACGTGAAATTGTTAAATACTTCAGATAAAGAAGTGATACTAGAACGTATAGCTTTGGGTGTTGAACCAATAAGGTGTTATGATATACTACATTGTAGGAATTTAGTGGATGAAGACAGATTTAAAAGGGTTAAAGAAGAGATACAATTTGACAATTTAGACGAAGAAGCAACAATGGAGGTTTCAAGGATTTGTAAAGAATTCCAAGACATCTTTCATTTAGATGGAGAAAAATTGACAAAAAATAATTTTTATGAGCAGAAGATAACAACAGCTGATAAATCACCAGTATATATAAAAAAATTATAGGTTGCCACACGCTAATTTTCAGGAGATTAATAAGCAGGTTCAAGATTTGCTTGACGACGATATTATTGAGCCATCCGTCAGTCCATATAATTCACCACTATTGATTGTGCCAGAAAAAAAGCACTGGGAATTTGAAAAAGTGGAGATTAGTAGTAGACTTTAGGTCACTTAACAAAAAGATTGTGGATGACAAATTTCCCTTGCCAAGACTTGAAGATGTACTTGACAAGCTTGGAAAAGCAAGATATTTTTCCACACTAGATATGACAAGTTCTTTTCACCAGATTCCATTGCATTCGAAATCGAGACCGTTAACAGCTTTCTCAACAGAGAATGGTCATTTCCATTTCAAGCGTTTACCATTTGGCTTAAAAATTTCAACAAATAGCTTCCAAAGGATGTTATCAATTGCATTGAGTGGATTGCAAGCATCTGCATTCTTGTATGTAGATGATATCTTTATTTTCGGTGCAAGTCTAAAAGAGCACAATATAAATTTAGTGCAAGTTTTCAAAAGATTGCGCAAATACTATTTGAAGCTTAACCCGAGTAAATGTAATTTTTTGCGACCGGAAGTAGTATACCTAGGTCACTTAATAACAGCCAATGGAGTGACCACGGATCCAAGCAAGTATAAGGTTATAAAAGAATATTCAACACCAGAAAATGCTGATGAAGTACGTAGGTTTGTAGCATTTTGCAACTATTATAGACGATTCATCCCAAATTTTGCGGAAATAGCTAGACCATTAAACCAGCAATTAAAAAAGAATCACATTTTCAGCTGGACAGACAGTTGTGAGGTTGCATTTCAAAATTTAAAAGAGAATTTAATGACACCGCCGATTTTAAGTTACCCAGATTTTTCAAAACCATTCATACTGACAACTGACGCATCAAATTATGCTTTAGGAGCAATTTTGTCGCAAGGAGATATCGGCAAAGATAAACCAATCGCCTATGCGAGCAAGTCGCTCAACAGGCATGAGCTAAATATAGCAGTAATAGAAAAGGAACTTTTAGGAATACAATGGGGTATTAATTATTTTAGACCTTATTTATATGGAAGAAGATTTATAGTATACACAGATCATAGACCTTTAGTTAGTTTATTTACACATAAGAACCCATCATCTAAGTTAACCAGAGTAAGAGTAGATTTAATGGATTATGATTTCGATATAGTATTCAAACAAGGCAAAATGAAGACTAATGCAGACGCATTATCTAGGATAAGATTGAGCTCAGAAGAATTGAAAGAAATGGTACCTACGAAGGATATAAATATAATGACTAGAGCAATGAAGAATAAAATACGAAAAGATAGTAGTGAAACTAGTGAAAAGTCGACAGAAATGCCACCAGTGAAGATTGATCACCTTCACATTTGGGAGTGCATATCAATTACAGATACAAGGAATATAAAAAAGTTTCAACTAGAGAAAAATCAGGCCGAAGACAAGAAAATATATGCAGTAAAAGACATAGTGCATGTAGGATTTAGTAATGGATCTTTATCAGAGTTAAAATTGATTTTGACGAAATTATTATCCTATGCGAAACATGCAAATTTAACAAAGCTAGCGTTATCAAAGAAAGATGAAATATTTAAGAAAATTAAGGTGCACGAGTTTATGGAAATATTTAAGAAACTGCAAGAAAATAAGAAGAAAAATTGTCTAGACATAATAATTTACGATCCACCGAAGAACATAGAAAATCAGGAGGAAATGAAGAATCTGATTAAAGACTATCATGATAGCAAGTTAGGAGGACATTGCGGTATAAGAAGATGTATAAGTAAGTTGAAGCAGAAATACGTTTGGAAGAATATGAATAAAATGGTTAAAGATTATATTAATAAATGCAAAATTTGTAATGAGGTAAAAATTACAAGATACACCAGGGAAAGGTTTGCACTAACAGAGACTCCAAGCTCATCATTTGAAGTAGTAACAATAGATACAGTTAGACCACTAAGACCGTCAAGTGGGTATAGGTACATACTCACCATTCAATGTGACTTAACAAAGTTTTTTGAAGTTTTTCCGTTAGTAACAAAAGATGCAGTTTCGGTAGCAAAAACAATAGTGGAGAAATTCATATTAAAATATGGATGTTTCAAAAAACTTAGGACAGATAAGGGCACAGAGTTCACGAACCAATTATTAGTAAATATTTGTAAGTTACTAAAAATAGAAAAATCAACATCAACACCATTCCACCATGAGACACTAGGTTCAATAGAAAGAAATCATAGAGTTTTAAACGATTTTCTGATGACCATGGACGGAAAAGATGACTGGGAGGAACTTTTACCATACTATACGTACTCGTACAATACCACGCCACACACATCGACACAGTACACACCTTTTGAGATAGTATTTGGAAAATTATGTGCATTACCATGTGAAATTATACAAAATAAAGAAAAATTGTATGACCTAAATGATTACATAAATGAATTTAAAGTGAAGTTGAAATATGCACATGAAAAAGTAAGAGAAACACTAATTGAAAGCAAAAGACAAATTGCAAGAAAACAAACAAATGTGAAAAAATCTAATTTTAAATCTGGAGACTATCTCTATATAAAAATAGGAAATAAGAAAAAACTAGAAAGACCTTTTAAAGGTCCATACAAGATTATACACAAAATGGTTTAAATAGTGTAATATTGATTGGAGAAGAAGAAAAAGAAGTACATAATAACAATCTAATTAAAGCTAGCAATGCATAAGCTGAAAAAATAAATTTTCCATTAAGATAGTCAAATTATTTTTTTTTTTTAAAGGATGAGGGTGTTGTGCATGTACCTGATACAATATGTGTTAGCTATATGCATAGCAGTTCATTTTTATTAATTATATTTTTTGCTTATAATATGAGAATTGGGTCATGTTGAGTGTGATCGGCTATTATGAACAGAAAGTGTGCTCAAGCAATTTTGCATATGCAAATAACTGCTGACGAAACAAAATATGTACAGTGTGTCACCAAAAAGTTTTTTGAGTGTTAATAGTGAGGAATCACATTGCACATGACTACCAAAATCATTATGAGCAATAGTAGAAATTAAGTAGGTCAATTAAGTATATTGAACTTAGAGTTTGTACTGTATTTTTAAGCTATATAAACAAATGAAAGTGGAAATAAATAACAATCATTTTTGAGTATCGAAACGATACAGATCGTGCCATATACATAATTTGGCGAGTCACGCCTAAATGACAATTCTGCGTATCCTTTCATCTGACATCCTTTCTTTGCCCTATTGCTACCATGTCCTACCAAACCCCATACAACATGCGTCTATCTTGTACAACAGAGTTTTCCTGGTATAAGGATCTTTAAAATCCTAAGCATATCAACGCAGAAATGCTAAGTCGCTATACGCCGCGGGATAACGTAATTAACATGATTTGTAAAAGTGAAGCCCGAGTCAAACACAACCACCAGATCTAGAAAATCATTGACTGAGATGAGTTTATGGTTTAAAATACTATAATTCGAACTGATGATGTTTGAAGATCAAGAAAAGGTCATATGGTAGCATTTATTAATGTTCAATGATAATTTATGCCAGACTCCAATTAATAATATTAACCACATCATGTTGTAGATAAAGTATATCAGAGACACAAGTAATTTTGTTTAAGAGTTTAAGGTCATCTGCGTAGAGGAGGAACTCGGAATATTTAAAACAGTTCCCAATATCGTTTATGAAAAAAACAAATAACAGAGGGCCAAGCACACTACCTTGTGGTACACCGTAAGTAGCAATAAAACTGTTAGATCTGAAACCTTCAATTTCAACAAACAGCAATCGGTTCGAAAGATAAGATTTCAACCAGGACAAAAATACCGAGTGAAAACCAAGACTTTCCAACTTACGTAGCAACATAGAATGGGAAACTTTTTCAAAGGCTTTGGAAAAGTCTGTATAAATAGCGTCCATCTGAGACCCACATTTGAAGCATGATACACAATATTCCGAAAAACTCACTAAATTAGTAAAGAAAGCTTATCTTTGACGACTATTTCAAAAAGTTTGGGGCATGCGGTTAATTTGGAAATAGGCCTATAATTTGACACATCATTCCAGACTTAAAAACTGGGGTAATGGATGCAATCTTCCAACGATCAATAAATATGCCTAATGTGAGAGAAAGATTAAAAATTATGCATAATGGGGCACAGATGGATGAGACGGAGAATTGTACTCCAGTGTAAAAGAGAATCAACAGTGTTTTTATTTGGTAACACAAATTCACCATAAAACCTGTATTTTTATACCCGAGCGCACTTGTGCGCAAGGGTATATTAATTTTGTTCACATAACGGTTGTTTGTAACAGCCAAAACGAATCGAGATAGATATAGACAAATGTATACATAAATGATCAGGATGAAAAAGAAATCGATTAAGCCATGTCTGTCTGTCCGTCCGTCTGGGGCACAGATGGATGAGACGGAGAATTGTACTCCAGTGTAAAAGAGAATCAACAGTGTTTTTATTTGGTAACACAAATTCACCATAAAACCTGTATTTTTATACCCGAGCGCACTTGTGCACAAGGGTATATTAATTTTGTTCACATAACGGTTGTTTGTAACAGCCAAAACGAATCGAGATAGATATAGACAAATGTATACATAAATGATCAGGATGAAAAAAGAAATCGATTAAGCCATGTCTGTCTGTCCGTCCGTCTGTCCGTCTGTCCGTGTACACGATAACTCGAGCACAAATTGAGATATCTCAACGAAATTTGGTATGTAGGTTTCCCTTAATCCAAGGTAGGTTGGTATTGAAAATGGGCGAAATCGGACTTTAACCACGCCCACTTCCCATATAACGGTAATTTCCAGAAATACGAAAACTGCGATATTTTAGTAACTACTGAAGATAATTCACTCAAAATTGATATTTACAATAATTTTTAGACGAAAAATAAG
>NW_023458563.1:2739597-2802106 GCF_013731165.1 Rhagoletis pomonella | reverse complement strand
AAGCCATGTCTGTCTGTCCGTCCGTCTGTCCGTCTGTCCGTGTACACTATAACTCGAGCAAAAATTGAGATATCTCAACGAAATTTGGTATGTAGGTTTCCCTTAATCCAAGGTAGGTTGGTATTGAAAATGGGCGAAATCGGACTTTAACCACGCCCACTTCCCATATAACGGTAATTTCCAGAAATACGAAAACTGCGATATTTTAGTAACTACTGAAGATTATTCACTCAAAATTGATATTTACAATAATTTTTAGACGAAAAATAAGAATATTATAAATTTTTGGAAAATGGGCGTAGCCACGTCCACTTATGGTTACATGTGTATATCTTGGTAACCGCTCCACCAATTTCTTCCAAACTTGGCACAGTTGTTGGCCTTCGCATAACATAACAAATGGCCGAAAATTTTTGAAATCGCTCAATAACCACGCCTACTTCCCATATAACGGTAATTTTCAGAAATACGAAAACTGCGATATTTTAGTAACTACTGGAGATTATTCACTCAAAATTGATATTTACAATAATTTTTAGACGAAAAATAAGAATATTATAAATTTTTGGAAAATGGGCGTAGCCACGCCCACTTATGGTTACATGAGTATATCTTGGTAACCGCTGCACCAATTTCTTCCAAACTGGGCACAGTTGTTGGCCTTGGTACAGCATAAAAAACCGCCGAAACTTTTTAAAATCGGACAATAACCACGCCCACATCCCATATAACGGTAATTTAGAGAAATACAAAATCTTCGATAAATCATTAAATATTGAAGCTAATTTATTCAAAATTGATGCTTGCAACAATTCTTTACCAAGAAATACGTTTATGGTAAAATTTTGGAAAATGGGCGTGGCACCGCCGACTTATGATCACATATAAGTATATCGGTAACCGTTCTACCAATTTGTACCAAACTCGGTATGGTTATTGTACTTGCTACGTGTAAGTAAAACGTTGAAAATTATTGAAATCGGACTAAAATAACGGCCGATTCTCATATGTAAATTTAAGAAATGCTTGAAACTTCAATATTTCGAAATTGAAGGACGCTAATTTACTCAAAATTGATACACCTCGGCTTACCATCTAGCGGAAGGTTTCGGAAGGGTGAAAAAACATATATTTAATACTTGCGCCGGGTATTTAATGTTCGGCCCCGCCCGAACTTAGACTTTCTTACTTGTTCAATTAAAATTTAGCTACTCTATACAAGTTTTTGAATATTTAAACAAGTTTGAAAATATTTAATTTTTTATTTACAGATGGAAAGTATACGCATACTCACAGACTATAAAAACCATAGCTCAAATACTAACACAACACTTTCATTATATTTTTATCGTTAATGTGAAGTGTTTTTGCGAAACGTTTTGATAAACAGAAACGCCTAAAGTTTACGATAAAAATATAATAAAATCGTACTACGATTTTTACAGTGAACGAAAGCAACAACCGCAGGTTTTACGAAAATAATTACGTAAATATACGAATTATTTTTGTGCATTTTACATAAATTTCGTAAAAAAAAATTAAAATAAATTCCTTAGTAAATAGTACGAACGTATTACGTAGTATGTACGAAAACGGTTTTGTATGTACAATTCACGAAAACTTTCGTGGCTCAAAATTATGAAAAATTTCGTAAGATGTACGCATGTTTTCGTTATACATATTTACGCAGATTTTCTTTTCAGTGTATGATCTTGCAACTACAAAATTTGTCCGATGCGTAAGCCAACAAAAGTCCTTATGAAGAACCCAAGAGCACAGATGTGCGTTTTCAGTTATAGGAGGGCCAAGGTGCGCTTACACAATTTGCGGTCTTTCTATACATACTTAACCCCATCCTTTATTTAGACATCTGTAAACTAGATTCGTATAACTTTAACATAGGCCCGAAGCAGACCAAACACATACATTTCTATACATTTCGGCTGCAGCGCCCTCCATTGGGTTCATTTTCTGCAAAACCATTACTTATCATAAAATGAATACGTATTATGAATTTCAACAAGATTGTATAAAAAATACAGATTTTCCAAATACCTCGACTACAGCGCCACCCAGCTGTCCATTTAAAATTTAAACGAAATCGATTTATAAATGCGACTTTTAACTTAATAACTGTACTCCAGCGCCACCTAGCGAGTTTTCTAGTAGCATATAATAGGACCATATATGCAAGGTATAACCTCCGACAATTTGACTGAACTCTATCCAGTGGTTTTTGAGTTTAGTCCGAACAACGAAAACGGCTATCATTTTATGTATATAGGTACGTAGATAGGACAGTCTATTACGAAACCCATAAAAATCAAAACTCCAAACTTTGTGCAAGATTTTAAAAAAATTTCAAATTTTTACCTTTTATTACAGACTAAAAGCAAAGTTCAATGCGATTTAGAAATGTAGGGGAAAATGGTTCCCAATCGAATGATACTGCCCGTTTACGTAGTAAATGTATACAGATGCATCCTTTCCAATAACTACCAGTTTTCGCCATAAGTACAGTATTGATAACATATAAAGCTTTGTTACATTTCCGGACGTTAGCATAATCGGTTCCTGAGATAAGCGACATGAGTAGTTCAGTTTATATTGGTGGTGCCACGCCTCCTTTTCCAATGCCTACCAGTTTTCGCCATAAGTAGAGTATTTGCAATTTATGCATCCGTGTTAAGTTTCAGTTCCCCAGCGTAATTGGGTTTAGAGATATATTGATTTTTTACCTTTTCGTCTGTATAAGAATTTTGGAATATCCCAACCCCAGGGCCACCTACCAAGTAAATTTGTGGTCGGAATATTTACTTTTAAGGTGCTGGCATATGTTCAAAATATGAACCAAATCGCAGCAGCTATTTAGTAAAATACAATGTGCAGAAAATTATATGACTTTCTAAAACACTGGCATCTCAGATTTCATTTTTGGCAGCAACAACGAAACGAAAAACCTTCCATAGAGAAGTTCCAAAAAAGGGCGATTGGTTCTGATTACACACATTTGGGTTGTTCGCGCTTACCTGGTTATCAGGTTGTGTTGTTATATTTTTTATACAGTTTACAACAATAACATACACTACAGAATACTAATTTTTAATCAGATAACCTGATAACCAAGCAAGTGTGAACAACCCAACTTAAATTGAATGTCAATAAAATTAAGTTTGTGGTTATATCAAGGCGAAATTTTGAGAACAGTGCGGTGGTAACTCCAAATATAAACAGCGAAGCACTGGAAAAAGTTAATATATTTAAATAAAGATCGATGATAAACTGAAAACAATGGATTCTATATTTTCAGTTAGACCTCTAGCAATATGTACATCAGTGAAAACGGCATTTAATTCCATACATTAGTTTTTGCGTGATGCACTTACACACATTCAGACAGACATACCAAAATTCTAAAACTTATTTATTTGGCTTTTGTCGATCTATTCTTTAATATCTATTATGTACAGATATCGGCCTGTTACAATTTTATTATTCTCAAATACTTCCGTTTGACATCCATATGGCAACAATTAGCTTATCTTACCAATTTAACTGAATTACAGTTACGGACTTTAGTTTAATATCCGTATTGTAATATTTCATTTATTTTACTAATTTAGATAAATAAAAAAAATTAAAACTGGTAGAAACACCCCTAAAAATATTTTCGGCACTAAAATTTCCCAACCTCTTCAGTTTGATGCCAATATAGCAATATTTAATTTATGTTATCAATTAAATTGAATAAAAGTTTTCAAACAGGTGGCAACCTTCCACAAAAATATTTTCAGCTGTAAGCCTTTGTAAACCTCTATCGTTTGGCAGACATATTGCATTATTTACTTTATAGTATCAATTCACTTAAACTGAAATTTTCAAACAGATGACCACTCTCTAATTTTTTCTTTCTATATTGTAAGCTAGACCTCTAGCAATACATCGGTGAAAACTGCATACGAGTGATTCGCGTACAAACATACAGACCGACCGACACAAATTCTAAAAATTGTTGATTTGGCTTCTGTTGCTCTTACAAAGACCACCCATATTAATTTTTCTTTAATTTACATAATGTACAGACATCGGCCTGTTGCAATTTTATTATGAGCATAGATTTCATTTATTTTATCAATTTAATTCAATAAAAATGTTCAAACAGGTGGCAACCCTCCTCAAAAATATTTTTGGCACCAAACTTTCCTAAACCTCTTCAGTTTGATACCCATATTGCAATATTTAATTTATCTTATAAATTAAATTAAACTAAAATTTTAAAAGAGGTGGCAACCCTCAAAAAATATTTTTGGCTGTAAGCCTTCTTAAACCACTTTCTTTTGACGCCCATATTGGAATATTAACGTTTTCTTATCAATTTACTTAATCTGAAATTTTCAAACAGGTGGCAACTCTCTCATTTTTTTCTTTCTATATTTTAAGTTTGACCTCTAGCAATACATCGGTAAAAACTGCATTTAATCCCATGCGCGTGCAAACATACAGACAGACCAGTGTTGCCACTTTGTGAGTAATTCCTCAAAACGTGAATTTCGGGTGCGCTTGAGTATATTTTGAGGTTTTTAATTTTCCCATTTCGCCATACACCATGCTAACATGACTCGTTCAAGCAAAGAATTTTAGTTTTCTTCCGGTTCACAATGTAAAAGAAATTGGTTTTCTTCGATTTTTCTCTCTTGCGTCCATTCGGTAAAAATTCCGTGGCGATGAGGCGATTTTACCATACACAACGTAAGCGGTTTGATCAAACGTATACATGGCGGCCAAAAAATCAAAAAATTTCTATTTTTGTTCACATTTCCCTCAAACGGCTAGTCAAACCTTCAAACACCCCCGTGCACAACATAAATAGCAAAGGGATATTTCGCTTGGGTTGTCAAGCCGCTTGTGTGGTGTTTTTCGCTCTTAAGCACATCTGCATTTGCTGCTAAAAATCAAAATGTTATCGATAATTTTTTTCATTCTTTCGTTATATTTTCAACTTATTTTGAACTTGCAAAATCTTTTTTTTTTGTGATAAATAGTCAATATTAATAATGATAAATAGTGAAAATGGAGGTATGTGATTCCAAAAAAAATAGCAGCCTCAATTTGGATTACATTTCATCTCCTGTAGCGTAGCCATGGCCATGTCACAAAGGCACTTGCACCGATTCGCAAAGACCATTGATGAGCAGCCTTCGCAAAAAGGCAAATCCTTGAGAGTATTTACGGATTGAAATTTCGAAATTTTTTACTGAAAGTGAATAGAGCTTTCAAAAACATTCGTATTCTTTTCAGGAAGTTACAAGCGATTTTTGGTGAATGTTTCACAAAGCAGCATTTGCGTTCTGAATATAAATAAGATCGGTGGGGAATTTGGGAATACTGAAACCTCAAGTGAAAATGAAGTGTTTTATGACGACTTACTGGTTTAGAAGTATCTCCTCAAGCCACATCTGCGAGAAATGTAGTAAATATTTTTCTTTTTTTAATTTACGAATTTCGAGAAGAAACCATTTATGTACATGTGACCATACTTATTTTATTATGTAGCTCATTATAAGGGGGAGGGGGTTGAGTATGTTAAGAAAATAACTTGTGTCAAAACCAAGCTAATTGGACAATGTTTTTGAGTACTACTTAAACACATATACTCATAATTTGAACGTACAAAAAAGCAAAAGAAGTCTGATGAGGAGAGGTGGTGATCTCCGAAATAGCTGCTATAACTTCTACCGCTTAAGCATTGTTGTTTTTTCCATTTTTCCTAACAAGCAAATCGTGGTACAAAGCTCATAACACTATTGGAATAAATATGAATACGCCACAATAAAAATTGACAAATAAA
Organism: Rhagoletis pomonella; assembly: GCF_013731165.1. Lineage (NCBI taxonomy): Eukaryota > Metazoa > Arthropoda > Insecta > Diptera > Tephritidae > Rhagoletis > Rhagoletis pomonella. The sequence goes on along the minus strand of NW_023458563.1, from coordinate 2,796,258 downwards.
AACTATGGAACTGAAATTCATTCATATTGCAGACGCAGTCATTTTTACGTAAAGTAAAAAAAAAGAGTATTAATATATATATATATTAATAAATATATATAGTATTAATAGATATAAATTTATATCTACATATATACATATGTGTAGTAATATTCGTAAGCCGCAACATATCCCTGTAGGATCTCGGAATATACTTAGAGCACACCACAAACTAGACTGCAAGTATTTGTAAGTAGTCCAAAGCCTGGTCCAAGAACATGTAAAATTCTATTTACATTTAGCATTGAATGTCCCAGTCTCAGACCAATTGTCCGCTTCTGCATTACATTGTAACCAATTTTAGACACAAAAAAATAAATAAATAAAATAAAACTTTTGCCAGATGCGATTCGAACCGGGGTTCTCAGATTTTCTAAGTGGATACTTTTGCTACATGCCAACGTCGCACCAGAAATTTCGTTGTCTAAGTGTCTACATATCAGTAAATCGTTAATCATACTCATTGTCCGCTACTGCGTGAGATTGTAACCAATTTTAGAACAAAACTCATACCCTATGCATTACATTCGGACCACTTTTAGTGTACAATTCAACTTTTTACATTACATTGCTTTAAATTTTTGGTCTATCTTTGGTCTAGATACAAAACTACTATGCCTACGACCAGTGTTGCCGCACATTTTTTTTATTTTTTACCAAAATCACCGGAGAAAGTTACCAAATTCAACATAAAATTACCAAATTTATTTTATATGCAGAACTGTACAAACATACATATCGATGCCTTTCTGCATAAAAAAAAAATGTTGAAAAAAATGTCGCTTGCGTTATTTTGGCAGTTAGGGATCGACATGTCTGTACATATGTATATCCGAAGAAGCTTTTCAGGCAATAAGCGCCCCATTAACCTACAATTTTTACGAAGGTTTGTTGAATTTTTTAAATATTGAACAAAGTTTGAAATTTGAGTTTTTTGAGTTCTGTTAAAGAAAGAACAATATTTTTATAAAAAAATAACAAAAATAAAATTACGAAAAAAATAACATGTTCAAATTATCAAACTATGGTGCGGTTATAGTTTTTCCGACCACTGTATGTAAACAAGTGACAAGAAAATATATCAGAAATTCAACGCTTGAAGGAAAGCTTTCGACTCACACATAGACAGAGTGAAGTCCCCCGCTGAATGCGTCAGGTTTTTGAACGAGAACATACATATTTACGTAGAATTCTACTCATATATATGGTTGCCGGGTACACCAGAAAATTGATGGTAATTGTAAAGCTGTCGAACTGACGGGGAAAGGTACGACCACCCAAAATCTTCCAGGAAAGGACACTGTGGATATACTTAGAAATAGCCACTTTCAAGCGGTTTGTTAAAAAACACATCATTCTAGTAGCCAAGGAACACTGGAACAACTTTCGCCTTGCCTAACTTTCAAGATTACCTGGTATTTCTATAAAAGGTAACGCTTACGGGCCATTTATTAATGTGGAATCAGAACCAATATTGACCTATTTAACATGTAAGACCGAATCGAAAAGGTTACCAAATTGAAAAATAAATTACCAAATTACCAAACTTTATAAATAAAGAAAAAAATTACCAATTTTGGTTAAAAATTACCAAAGCGGTAACGCTGCCTACGACTATATTTTTCGGGCAATTGGACCAATCTTTCCTTCAGGGATGTATGTATATATACTTATGTACATATATACATATACAAGTTGGACGGATTTCATAAAAAAATGATGTCATGTCTCCAATTCGGTTAAAATTTTTTATGGGTTCTATACAGTGTTGCCAGGTTGACGTTTTTAACGTCATTTGGACGTTTTTTGTACCCTGTTGACGTTTGGACGTTTTTTGTTTAAAAAATGACGTTTTTAACTTCCCAGTAATTTTTCTTTGTTACTAAATCTTATAAGTAGAACTGATTTTGAATTATTTTCTTAATAAATCTTTACAATCTTTGTGTTCTTCTGCAGCTGCTTCAAAAGATTTTTTTCTGGATTCTTGGACTAAGGATCCCGTGTTCAAAGGCTGGTTGTGTAAACACTTGAGGTTACGAGGCTTGCTGTAATGTTTGCAATTGCACATTTAACGCCAATTCAGGAAGAGCCGATCTATTGCAGCAGGCACGCTCGAAAAAACATCAAAAAAGCTGTGCAGCATAGAACGTCAGAAAAAAGTAGGCGACTTTTTAAGACTTCATTGAAAATGTAATGAACACAAAATATACTGAAATATTAGGTCCATTCAATAACTTTTCCAGTAAGATCTTGCAGCGAGAGCGTAAAAGAAAAATAGAGAGTATTCGCTGCCTCTTGCAAATATTTTGGGTTATTGAATGCATTCCCAGTAAAAACTTGCAAGTACTAGCAACAATTTGTAACAATTTTTTGATATTGAATGGACCTATTGCGATGCTTCTTCTTAGACCGTAATTTACCATTTTCGACAACCGAGCCCCTAACCAAATGTCGACAAAAAATAATTATTAAAAATCAACGCGATTATTTAGCCCCTTTAAACTTGCACATTATTGCCCTGAAATTTAATGGGCTATCAAACTGCATTCTCAACAAAAATTCTAAAAACTCTGAATAAATAGTTGAAAATCTAGCTGAAAATTTGCAGATTGTTTATAATTTTTGCACAATTTTTGTGGATTTATATTTTGTTTGTTAATGAGCTTGGCTTTTATGGAAAAATAATAAACATAAATAAACGAAAGAGAAACAGCCAAAATCGATCAAACTATCAATGACTTTGTCAGCTGACAAAAATGTATTTATACAATGATTTTTATATTAACGACCAGTTTACAATGAATTTTAAATGTGCTCTGTCGAAATGACATTTTAATATACATTACGTACATATCGAGCCCTAGCCGCCAAAATAACGTAAGCGACAAAATTTTCTTTTTGATGCAGAAATGCAAAAAGAAATTTTTGAAAAAAGTGTCGCTTACGTTATTTTGGCGGTTAGGGCTCGATATGTACCTTTGTATACAATAAAAGTTTAATAAGAACAATTTTTTGTACATTCAATTGAAAAAGACGTTTTTGGGTAGGAAATGACGTTTTTTCAGACCAAGAGGGACGTTTTCTCATGCTGAAGACCTGGCAACAGTGGTTCTATACATGAAATAAGCTAATTGAAATACATTAGTTACTTGCTGTAATACTTATCTGCATGATTGTAATATGTTTAACATTAAATTTAAATGAAAGATCTATTTTTGTCCAAGAATTCATTTTGAAACCAATAATAAACGTTCAAAAATTTTATTCAACATGTTGCTAATTTTTCTAAATCATAAGATTATGAATCTTAGATTATCCATTAAAATTTATTTTCGTGGTAACTAACAACACACGACAAAAAATCGTATTGTTACGATTATCCCTGAAACCTTGTGGGATTTCCCAAATATCTTACGGCTCGTATCGCTGGATTGTTAAATAAATGCTCACGATGACCAAATTAGAGTACAATTAACTTTATTGTACAACAAACAATATACAATACTCGCTAGTACAGTAAAAGCACTTTACAATACTCGTTAAAGCAATTACAACGCTTTACAAAACTTGTTAACACAATTCAACTTGCTTATTCGCAACTCACTTTACTTGTAGCTTGCAGACTTGTAACTAACTCACTGCGCTGTGTGGTGGCTCTTATATACCTGCGCTGGCACTCATGGCAACTCTAAAATGTTCTGAAGTTCATCGCTCATTCTCTTTCTCTCGCTGTTCGCAGTGTTCATCCAACTTGACGTTTCCCTTTGCGGAACATTCTACTTCATTCCTCGTACATTCTGCCTGTTTCTCGTTATTCGCTTCGCGTTGCCGCAGTATTCGCGACACTGCCCTCCACCTAAGTCTGATCGTCCCGATCAGACACACTTGCTGTTCCAAACGCGGCAAGCCTTTCCAAGTGGACCACCTTCATCTTGGTTCTTGGTCTCCCAAAGGTCTGGATTCGATACACTACGTCATTCAAACATTTGACGACCTTATATGAACCTTCGCAGTTGCATTGTAGGTTTGGGGACAAACCTTTCCTCCGTTGTGGATTGTAAAGCAACACTAAGTCTCCTTCTTGTCACTCATAATTTGAGTTTTGCTGTCTCACAAGAGCATGTATCTCTCTCAGCTACTCTTCTAGGATGTTGGACGTCTCTTTCCCAATCCTCCTTGCATCGCCAGTTACTCCAAACTTCAGGTCACTAGGTAAACGGAGCTCACTGCCGAAGATTACCCTTGCAGGAGTTTTACCCGTTGTTTCATGCACTGCTGACCGGTATCCCATCAGGACAAGGGTATGCGGACATCCCAATCTTTCTGATTTTTGTCCACGACCTTCCGAAAATGCTGTTCCAGCGTTCGGTTGGGGTTGGGGATGAAGAGCCGTTGTTCGATTTTTCCGGATATCCAGTATCTGGCACATCACTTGGAACACCGCCGATCCAAAATTTCTTCCCTGGTCAGGGTGCACCTCTATAGGTACACCGTATCTCGCAACCCAATTGTAGTTGAATACCTCCGCTACTGTTTTAGCTTCCTTTGCTAAAGTAGTCCATAACCACAAGGACGTATTTGTTTCCCTGTGCACTCATAGGAAATGGACCGGCTACATCCATGGCAATCCGCTCGAATGGTGCACCTGAGTTATACTGCTTCATCTGGCCATGACTTCTGGATTTCGGCCCATTAGCTGCAATACACTCTGCGCAGTTAGCAATCCACTCTGCGACCGATTGCCGACAACCAACCCAATAGAACCTCTGCTTGATCTTCTCCAGGGTTTTCGTGATTCCCAAGTGCCCTCCACTAGGACCATTGTGGAATTCCTTGCGTACATCTGGAATTCTTACCCTTGGAACTATTATTAGGTTGCGGGAGCACTGGCCATCTTCGCTTTCCCAGACCCTATGCAAACAGCCAGATATTAATTTTAAGCTGTTCCATTGTGCCCAGTACGTCTTTTCGATGGGGCTTTCTGCTGCCATTTGCTCCTTAGTTGGCCTTCTGTCTACCTCCAGTCCATGCATCAAAAGCTCCAGATCTGGATCTTCCTGCTGACACTTTTGAAGCTGTTCCTCCTTCCACTCTTCCGCTGGTGTTATTGTCGTTAGCCGGACGTCTAGAATGTCCTCTTTGCCCTCAGCTTTTGAGCAGTGTTTACATTCCAGGCAAAATAGTCGACGGGACATGGCATCAGCATTTCCGTGGACACTTCCCTTGCGATGCTCAATAGCGAAGTCATAACTCTCTCTCAATCCACTGAGCTAGCTCGTTGGAAACGTTGTCCATAGAGGTACTTGTGGAAATGTGTGACGCACTCCACCAACGCTAGTAGTTCTCTCCGAGTTACGCAGTAGTTCCTCTCTGATTTTCCAATCGACCGGCTTTAATAGGCAACTACCTTCTCCTGCCCATCAATTACATGCGACAGTACGCCTCGGGATACGCTAGCATAAGTGCAGTACATAGCCGTTGCTTTAGAGCTTGGAAAGCCTCCTCCTGTTCGTTGCTCCACTCGAAGGCTCTATTCTTCCTAGTGAGCTCATGAAGGCTATTAGCAACGCTGGCCAAATTCGGAACAAATCGGCGGTAGTAGGTGCATAGCCCAAGAAAACTTCGTGGTTCGTGCAGGTTCCTAGGTCTTGGAGAATCCTTTACTGCTTCTATCTTTTCCTTCGCAGTACAGATGCCCTCCGTTGTCACCTTATGCCCTAAGTAGTTCACCTCATTCCTGAACAGTGAGCACTTTTTAGGACTTAGCTTCAGACCAGCGCCAGCTATCCTCTGGAAAACTTACTCCAAATTCTTCAGGTGCTCCTCAAAGCGTTTACCCAACACAATAATGTCGTCTAGATACACCAAACATGTTTTCCAATGCAGTCCCTTAAATACATGGTCCATAAGTATAATTCGAAGGGCATCGCCGTGAATTGCCAAAGACTATCTACAACGCTGAAAGCTGTCTTCTCCTTGTCCTTGTCACTTCCTCCACTTGCCAATAACCGCTCTTAAGGTCGAGTGTTGAGAACCACAGCGGATAGCTGTCCTTTTTCGTCACATCATTTAATTTCAGGTAGTCTACGCAGAACCGCATTTGACCATCCTTCGCCTTCACAAGTACTACCGGCGAACTCCATGGACTCGCTGATGGTTCAATCACACCACTCTCGCTCATTTCTTTTATTATTTGGCTAACAGTTTCACGTTTGGCAAGTGGAACACTCCGAGGAGCTTGACGGATTGGCCTTGCATCACCAGTATCAATGCGATGCTTCACAACGTTAGTCCTGCCTAGTTGGTTGCCATCCCTGTCGATTATATTGGAGTATCTGCGGAGAAGTTCCTTAGCCTTGTGCTGGTATTTTTCTTCCAACCCTTCCCTCCAAGCATTTATGTCTTCCTCAATGTCATTCTCGCCAATGGAATCGCTTTCAGGTAATTTTTCGCAGTTGAAGATTGCTTCTACCTCTCTACATTGCCCCAGTACAGTCCCTTTTCGGATTTTAATTGGTGATTTGAATTCATTAAGTACTCGAACCGGGATGCGTCCATATTTTTGCGTCTTAGCCAGGGTTTTACCAATAAGTACGTCCGGTGTAAAATTCTCTGTTGCTTCAACAACCCACAACTTGTTTGTCCCACAATCTCCATCAATCTTCACCCAAATAACTGCTTCTGACCTCGGTGGAATCTGCTCGCTTTCCTCTAGGATCACTCGCTTGATGCTGTACGGGCCATCATACCCAAACATAAGGGGCACATCCATGTTGTTATACGTCATAATCCTGTTCTTCTTGTTGATCTGCATACCTTGCTCAAGTAAGAAGTCTATTCCAATGATGACTTCATCCACAATCGCCGCGACTATGAACTTGTGTAGCACCGTCACATTCCCTATTGCGACTTTGCATGTTACCTCCCCTACAACTTGGGTGTCCTCACCAGTTGCTGTGCTCAACCTTGCTCCAGGTAATGGCCTTACCTCTTCAGTGACCAAATCAGATCGAATGATGGAATGTGATGCGCCCGTATCCATAGTTAGTACTCGCTCATTTCTGTCCACATATCCACCAACCGTAACGTTGCTCGCTTTTCTGCCAATTTGCGAGACGGAGATTATGGGGCATTCAATTTTGGGAGCCAGCGCGCGCCCCTTGCTGCTGGCGCGTTTTAGTTTAACGACTGATTGGAGTTGGATTCGTCTCTTTCAGACCTGCGTTTACGTCCTGCTGAATTGGTGAGCGCACTGGAACTTGCGCTGCAATCGCGGCCGAAGTGGCCTGGCTTTCCACATTTAAAACATTTGCCAGAGCCATTCTTTTTCTCGCCCAGCAGTTGGATTAGCTTCTTAAGCATTTCCTTTGTATCGTCCGGTGTCTCCACTTCCACTCGATGGGCTTTGTAGGCTGGTCTACTTAGGAGTTCTGCCGTTTCACGTGTCCGCATTCCGTTGATGAACCTCTGGATTTTTACCCTTTCGAGGTGCTCACCAGATGCGTCTCCAATAGCCAAGTGTGCCAACCTCTCGATCTCTGAAGCGAATTCTTGTAGAGTCTCGTTGGCATTTTGGCAGCGGTTTTCCAGCTCCATCTGGTAAATCTGTCTCCGGTGTTCGCTACCGTAACGTCTCCACGGCACTCATCAACGCATCGTAACTGTTCCTTTCACAGTCGGGAATAGTCTGCAAGATTTCTGCTGCAGGTCCTTTCAATGCAATGAATAGTGCAGCGGATTTATCCTCCATGCTCCAATGATTTTCTGCAGCCCTTTTTTCGAGCTGGAGCTTAAAGACCTGCAAAGGAATTGTGCCGTCAAAAGATGGAGTCTTTACCTTGGGAGTGTTCATCGAAGTAGCTGGACGATTCAACTACAACTCTCGGAGTCGACCTTCCAACTCGCCCATCTTAGCCTCGACTTTGTCCTGTCTCTCTTCGATTTTTTCCTGTATTTGTGCAATCTTGAATTTTTCAACATATATCGTGTATATAAATTTAAAAATCACCGCAATTTAAAATTTTTAGAGTTTTGATAGTTTTGAATTTCTTGAAGTTTCCCATTTTAAATACCTTGAGTGGAACTCCAAAATTTTCTAAACTTTCGAAACTTTGTGAATTTGAGAAATTTTAGTAAATCACAATAATTCAATATAATGATGAATACTAGATTTCTACAAATTTTTTACTTTTCCAATATTTTTAGAATTGTAAAATTCTAACCAATTTTTTCTAAGTAAATGTGTCGAATATACAAAACTGATCAAACGAGAGTAAAAGTTTTCGAATGTTGAAAACATTTTCATATTTCGTCGTTTCGAATTTTCGTAATTCTTGAAGATTAAAAAAATTTTTGGACTTCGATATTTTCAAAATTTTCAAAAAATTTAAAATTCTCAAACTTTGTTATATCAATACAAAATTTTGGAAAAGTTCAGAAAAGTGCAACAATTTTTGAATTTTTCGAAAATGTTAATATCTTCTAGAATTCTAAGAATTTTCTATTTTTTACACACAAGTACCATGAACATAAGAATTTTTCGACAATTTGTGATGTTTCACATTTTTACATTTATGATGGATTTTAGGATAAATAGAATTACCAAAATTTTGGAAAATATAAAAATTTCTAAAACCTCAATAATTTTGCACATTTCAAAATATTCTCATTTTACCAAAATTCCTAGAATCTCCCAGATTTCGATAGTTTTTGAAATTTTGAAAATTATTATAAAAATAAGAAATCTCAAGAAATTTAAATATATTATAAAATTCAAAATTTTGGAATTTTTGTTGTTTTCTGATCCTGTGAAAATATTCAAACTTGCCGTGACTTTCAACTGTGTAATTTAATACAAATACGAAAATATAACAAAAAAAGTAAAAATTGAAAATTAAGTATATAATTTCAAAATTTTGAAAATTGAGTGAATTCGAAAAAACTGATAGACCTACTTAAATAACATAATACTTCGAGCTTAGCACACAGCTAAAATTTCAAACTCAAGTGAAATTTTACACACTTTTTCCATGAATTAAAATGAAGCAATGAATGAATGAAGCAATGAAAAATATCCCCAATTTCCCCTACCCGGGTCCCCCACTGCCTGCAGCCGGGATGAAAACTGTGATGACATCTGTGACATCGCAGCCAATAACGTGTTCATGTCCATAGCTGATGATGACGAAAGAGCCTTTTGCTGTTTTTCAACCTTCCCGGATGTCTGATGCACATCCTTCGACGAACATGCAGCCTCATCCTTCTGTTCGTCCTCTGCGGATGTATCGTCGGGTTTACCCTGGAAGTCGTATTTGTCCACGTCGATGTCTTCTGCTTCCATAGCCTCTCGTAGCCTTGATTTCTGCCGGAGGTTACTAAATTTCGCTTCTCCAACTCCAGCTTGAGTTCCTCAATCTTTAGATCCTGAATTTTTGCCATTTTCGGAAGTTTCTCCTCTGGAATTTATTTAACAATCCCACTTCTGACACCAATTGTTACGATTATCCTTGAAACCTTGTGGGATTTCTCAAATATCTTACGGCTCGTATTGCTGGATTGTTAAATAAATGCCCACGATGACCAAATTGTAGTACAATTAACTTTATTGTACAACGAACAATTTACAATACTCGCTAATACAGTAAAAACACTTTACAATACTCGTTAAAGCAATTACAACGCTTTACAAAACTTGTTAACACAATTCAACTTGCTTATTCGCAACTCACTTTACTTGTAGCTTGCCGACTTGTAACTAACTCACTCCGCTGTTTGGTGGCTCTTATATACCTGCGCTCGCACTCACGGCAACTCTGGAATGTTTTAAAGTCCATCGCTCATTCTCTTTCTCTCGCTGTTCGCATCGTTCATCCAACTTGACGTTTCTCTTTGTGGAACATTCTGCTTCATTCCTCGTACATTCTGCCTGTTTCTCGTTGTTCGCTTCGCGGTTCCGCAGTATTCGCTACAGTATTTATATGGGCCACTGCCAACTTCACCGCTGAGGCCGCTACAGCCACTGCAAGGAGATGGCAGTCTGCCGCACAGTGCGCCTAAGTGGGCAAAAATCGAAAAATTCGTTGTCTGCAATGTAAACGTGTTTGATATTTTTATGAAGGTAATTCATCCACTAAAAAGAATTCAGTAGAAAATCCCCTATAAAATGAACTATATGCCGCCAGGAAGCCACTAAATTCAACAAATTTTATACTAAGGATTTAATAAGAGCATAGCCATGCGTAAGCTCATCACTGAAACAAATGCCAAAAATACATTCTTTGCAATAAAATGTTGGTTTGCCGTTTTTTTTTTGTTTTCATATAGATACTCCATAGAGCTACTGGATTTTGTTTAATCAAAATTTCAAAAAATGGAAAATTTTAATGGAATGATTAAAAAATATATGTAAAAATATGTTATTTTTAATTATTTTATTAAATAGTACAGGTTTTTAGTTATCGAAGGAAGAAATAAAACCCTGCTAATTTTTTGCACTTTTGGAAGTAATGCGTTTTTTGCTAATGCATAAAATCATTTTTTTCATTGCTTGTCGGTGCCATCAGATCTGCACAATTCGTTCTATTTTCAAAAGTGTGAAATTAAAAAGCTTGACCTATAGACAATAGAGGTTTATTTTTTTTTTAAGAGTTGCCACCTGTTCAAAATTTAAACCCAAATTTTTTAATAAGTTAAATGCATCATTAAGTGATGGGTATCAATCGAAATGTGTATGAAAAGGGTTTATTTCTTAACTACATGTGGAGGGTTGCCACCTGTTAAAAAATCAAATTCCATTGGAATTAAAGGAATTAGGTTATTGAAATAGATAGGTATCACCATAAGGGAGTCATAAGAAAGAGGTTTAAGAAGGTTTTTGCTTGCAAATATTACGAAGAGGGTTGCCACCTGTTTGTAAAGTCAAACTCAAATAACAATTTTGTCAAACCAAAGGTTTACGACATCGTATTTGTTATTTTATTACAAATATATACATTGTCAATCAGTGACTTGTTCTGATTAGATTCCCTTTAAATTACTGGACTCTTAAATTAACTCAAGAATGTTTTTACTCTTCACTTATTTCTTGCGTAATATGTCCAATTTTTTCTTTTGTCTAATACCCATATTGATATACATATTTTAGTTACCTTATTCCCTTAATTAAAGTGAATTTGATTTTTTAAACATGTGGGAACCCTTCTATGTGTCGTTTAAAAGTAAAGCATTTTATTTATTTTTATTTGTTTATTTAGTTCAGTCTACAGAATTAATTTCTTACAGACTAATTATAATATTCTAATTATTTAATTAAAAATACTATACAAATTCAACTTGAACATCCTTAGACTAAGATTAAAATCAATAACGCTAGCATAGCACAGTCTAACGCACCTAGCAATCGGTTCGTTAATGGCGTAATTAGTGGAATGCACTCGGCCTATCGGTTACGATTATTCCTTAGATTTCGCGGAGGATTATATATATTGACCAAATTGGATAAAACCTCACAATTGATGTTTCCATTTACAACATTATAAATAAAGATTATGGAGAAATAGTTTCTTCTGTCGCGCAAGGACTGCAGACCCAGCAATTTACGTCTACTAATATATAAAGGAAAATCACCTTTCCAAGGAAATTTCCGCAAGGCGATTTTTGTAAAATTTTTTTTTAACTCTTTCGATTTTATATTGAGCAATACTCAAGGCGGCTCTTCACCAGGGAAATATAAAGTGATTTCAATGTATATGGATCTTTGAAATCCGTAGTGTTTCTTCTTATGAAGCCAATCATCGCAAACGATTTTGATACAATGAAGTCTATATGTTTGGCAAATGTCAGCTTTGAGTCGAAAATAACGCCCAAACCTTTCATTTCCGTGCTTCTTGGTATAGTGCAGTTATCAAGACTATAACTAAATACGATGTTGTTATACTTTCTAGAGAAGGTGACAACACAGCATTTATTTATATTGAGGTTGAGACGGTTAAATGTTCACCACTGAGTGAATGAGGTAAGATCCACTTGCAGATTATTACTACCTGATACATCGCGTACAGTGGAAAAAAGTTTGACGTCATCCGCAAATATTAGGCACTTGGCAAACTTAAAGCAATTTGGTTAATCGTTTATAAATATTAGAAATAACAGTGGCCCACAATGGGTACCCTGGGGTATACCTGACCATGCGTCGAGAAACACTCTTGATCTTGTGCTCCCTAATTTAACAAATAGTTTTCTATTAGATAGAAAACTTGCATAGAAATCTATGAGATTCCCATGAACACCGGGTCTCCTAAACTTCCGCAAAAGCATAGTGTGGCTAACCTTACAGAAGTCTGTGTAAATTACATCCAGTTGTTCATGATTTGCAAATGCACTTACTATTTGGTTCGTCATCAGGGCCAAATTCGAGCATGTTGGTCTCCCCGGGAAAAAGCCGTATTGATATTTAGAAATTGCATCTTTTACGTGGTCAAACAACTTTGATTGAATTACAGAATCCAACAATTTAGCAAGCGTGCCCTGTTTAACGATTGGTCTGTAATTGCACACATCGTTACGATCACCAGATTTAAAAATTGGGACTATGCAGCACACTTTCCATTGTTCCAGAAAAATACCCTTGTTGATACAATCCTGAAAAAACTAGGATATAGGAAGAGCTAAAGTGTTGCGGCAGTTTACTAAAAAGATGGGTGAAAATCCCTCAGAGTCAGGATTCGAGCTTGGCTTTAATAAAGAAATGGCTAACAATGCGTCTTCTTCCGAAATCGAAAAGGATGTAATGGTTGGTAATGATGCTGAAGGAAATGTAGGTGATGCGACAATGTCGTGTTTTTCGTAAACTTGTTGACAAAATTTTGCAAACAAGTCGCAATAGTCGAGCGTGTAATAGGATATGGTACCATCATATTCTAAGCTAGTTGGAAAGCCATTTGTTTTCCTTCTGGAATCAATAAATTTCCGAAAACTAGTCGGATTGGATTTCAGATTCATTTCTACGTTGTACATATAGTGCCGAAATAAAAAGTTATGGAGACAATCAAATTCTTTCCTTAAACGAAGAAAGTTTAGACGATTGGCTTCAGAATTATTTAATCTAAATTTTTTTAAAGCTTTATTTTTCCTGTTCCCTAAATTGCAAAGTTTTGTATTAAACCACGGGGGCTTATTACCAGTCATACATCGTTTCAGGGGAACAAAATTTGAAATAGCTTGTAAAATTATTCCACGTAAGATCTCGTAAGAAATTGTGGGACAGCTGGAAGTGTTCAGAAACCCCCCATCGGAAGAGATCAAACAATTGTTTATCATTACATAATCGCCGTTCAGGTAGTCATGCCGATATGATGATTCGGACTTTGTGTTATCGAAACTATAAAACATTACATCGAGAAAAATTGCCTTGTGATGAAAGCTATTGTTCAAAATGGGAGATTCATTAGATGCAAATATTAGGTCTAAGATTCTACTATTGTCGTTCAGAATCGCGTTACGTTGTATGAATCCATAGGAAAGTAATGTACTTACAACATAAATATCAACATTAGATTTAAGGTTATGCGGTAATAAATTATTACTATGATGTGACCAGGAAATATTAGGTAGGTGAAAGTCAGCAAGGAAAATAATTTTGTCGCAATCATTTACAGTGTTTGTGATGTAAATCAGATTATCTAAATGTTTTTCATATATTTCTGTATCACTACCCGGAGGAATATACGAAATTATAAATATTAATGATTTATTAGATGAAAACTTAACTCGAACGCAAATTTGGTCTAACATGCCATCAGACAAATCAAGAGTGATTGAGGTACTGCACAAATCATCTCTTATGGCGAGTAAAATGCCACCACCCTTTTCATAACCAGTAGCTGTAACGTCGCGATCTTTTCGGTAGACATTGTAATAATCATCAAAGTATTCATTAGAAGATATGTTACAAATCAGCCAAGTTTCAGTAATGGCTAGGAAATCGTATTCATGTAATGACGTGTAGCGATGAAATTGAGTTGATTTAGTGCGCATACCACCGACATTCTGGTAGTATAACGAATAGTTCGTATTTTTCTCATTGCTGGGCTCGAATCGTAACATCCGTTCACGGATCGAAAACGATACGAACGAAAATTACGTGAGACGTCAGGCAGTATAAGCTGAATGGGACAGAGAGTACGTTCACGTAGGTCATAATCAGTGTTGCCACAAAGATTTTAATTTTTTACCAAACCTCTAAAAAAACATTACCAAACTCAGAAAAAAATTACCAAATTTTTATGAGTATTATACTCTAAACAAATTTGAAAGAATTTTTCGACATATGTAGATAATTATTTTGGCGACGACTGTACTACATCACGTCTGAAATTGTGGCCAGCTTAGATCTATTTATATTTTTCGACCGAAAGATGAGTTTTTCCTCTTCTTTCATCTTCATATCACCATCGACAGAGCGTTTAGATAACGAAAATGAACAATTTACAGCTGTAGTTGTCCTTTTCAATGTGTTCCGACTATAACAATTCACAAATATTTTTAAAACATAAAACAAAAAAATCGCTCAGAGATTTACAAACATTTATAAGGTGTTTAATAGTTCATTTCCACTGCCTATTGTAAAAAAGCAGATTACAACTCGAAGGAGGTAATTGCTCATATATGTAAAGCACAAGAAAATAACAAAAACGAATAAATAAACCTTGCAGATTACCTCTTGTTAAAATTATCTAAACTCTTAACTGTAGTTCATCGCTTGGTGGAAATGGGCTGTAACATACAGCCTTTTACATAAAGTATTTTACATAACTTAAAAGCAAAACATGAAACCAGCAAATGTATCGTTAAACGATATAAACAATTTTATACATCGGTCACATTCGTATCTAATCGGAAAATTTTAATTAGTCCTGTGAAATTATTTTCTTTCACCATTGGTTCTGGCGGATAAAAATGTTTCAAAACCCTGAATTGTGGGACTGTAGGGGCTGTGATCGAGCCGCCATATTGGGCAAAATGGATGGTTTCCTTAAATTGCTATTTTGCGAACTCATACTAAAAGTTCTGAGTTGTCAACTCAAATTGTTACAGTAAAGTACATTAGTAAAATTTCTTAAAGGCAAGGTATTATATTTGTTTAGTAATTATTCTCTGAGAACTCCAGCATACATATATAAGCACATATGTAAATGCATATGCTGAAACCAGTTTTTTTTTAATTCTTTCTTTTTATGCTATTTGCTCTCTTTCGGTAAATTTACATTTATATGAGAGTAAAGAAATATATATGTTTGTACGAGCAAATATAGGTCAATGACCATATAGATACTTTTGTTGAGGTAGGTCAGGTTTTCTACTTTGTAACACACCCAAATTTAAAATTAGTATAGGTACATATATATATAGTTATTGAAATTTTGAATTCATATTTTTTTTTTCTAATAAGTAATTAAGACTTTGTGTTAATTATAGTTAGGTATTTAAAAAGAAAAAAAACTTTAATGCATATAGTACTAAGATGCCTTGAACTCATAATAAAGTAATTTATATGGATTGTTAAATTAAATAATTTGGGTCTGATTTCGGCGGGGGTGTAGGTGGTCCAATGGGGCTTCTGTACCATCATAGAAGCCAAGGTAGGGTGGGTACAGAGCAGCCGAAACCCGTTCACGCGCTGCTGGGTATAGGATCCTTAGGACGATTGCAGGGGGTTTTAACTACAGGTTGAGGTTGGTTGATAGTTTCCTTTGAACAGCTAGTGTGCAAACTACAATATTATCTTGTAGGGACTTTAGGCTAGGGAGAAGGCGGCTGGGTTCCACAACTGTTGAAATGATCCCACGAAACTGAAGCTCCGGGAATGAGCCAGTGCACACGCCTCAGCTGTGGGACACAACAACCAGCGATTCTCACTCATCCTGGCCCATGGTCACGTTACAGATAAATGGCGTTACAGAGAAATGCGTTGAAAAAAATTACCCAATTGAAAAAAAAAATTACCAAATTACCAAACTCGTTCCAAAAATAAAAAAAATACCAGTTTTTGTTAAAAATTACCAAAGCGGCAACGCTGGTCATAATCCGAAAAATGTGTTTTTACGTACGATATCGTATGTGACGATTCGAGCCCTGATATCACCAGGTGCAACTATCTTCTTTAGGTAATTTGAGTTTCCTCCCCTCGCTTTTGAAAAAATTTTAACGGCCGCACAGTTACATTGGCTGGCCAAATATTGGAGCTTAAGAGCTTATCATAATGCAACGAAGAGATGCCGAGTTTAAAGTTTACTCTCTTTAAAGAGTCTGAATTTACACCTTTTTTAATGAGCATATAACAAGAGATGTTTGGTTATGGGATAGACGTATGCTTACAAATGTACTCAACTATATTTTCCGCTTTGACTGAAGGCTTGAACGACGCCAAATGTAACCATTTCATAGCAGAAGCAACTGCTAGTTCGGCAGTTGGATTGCATCCAACAATAACTTTACGAGTTCTCACCAGGGTGTCCAGATTGTTAAAAAAAAGCGCAATTTCTGAAAAAAAACGCCAAAAATTGCCAATTTTTTTGTTAAATAAAATTCATGAAATCGATTTAACAAATCTTTTATTTTAAAAATGAGATCTTGTTATAATATAGTTTTTAAAACCAAAATCGAATATAACACCTTCAGAGGGTAATAATAAACAACACAACACTTATAGTGATGTACAAACAATTTTCTTTAAAAATACGCACATTTTTTAAAAAATATTTGTTTCATCACATTTTGCAATAGAACTGCGCAATTATTAAATTTATTATAACTCACATTAATTGATTAATCGCACAATCCGCTTTTAAGAGCTCGGCGCTAAAAATTAAATAAACACCTATAATGAGCCGAGATCAGCTATTTCCACGGTTTCTTCAAAATCACCTATAGTGTCTGAATCATTTACATTTCTGTTGTTGTCATATATTGAGCTATTCAACCTTGATGACATACTGTTTGATATTGGAAACGTTTTGCAGAAGAAACTACATAATTTATAACACTTTATTCGAACTATTGAATTAAGGCTTTCCAACCTCATCCTATTTCGAATTTTAGTTTTTGTTGAATTCATTACGGAAAAAACACGCTCAACAAAAGCATAATAAAGGATAATAATATGAATTTACTTATATTTCCAAACATTTTATTGCCTGTTGCGGTTTTCACTCCGTAAGCAATTATCCAAAATTATTCAAAATCGGATGGAATGGCTCTGAGAAAAGCTATTCCATGGGAAAGTCAAAAGATTTAAACTGCTTTTCTTTCCTTCAAAATCAAATAGTGAATTTGTAGGTCCCTGAAACTCGCCCTCTTGTGATTCACACACTTTTCTAGAGACAAAATCAAAGCTTTTTTTTAAAGTATTTATTTGACTAGGTAATCGTTTCAAAATTTTTTTGATAAGGGTGATTAAACATTTTTGACAGTCTTTCAATATGCTTCTTAAGTAAAGTTTATCACGCAGTTTATTAGCCTCTTCTGTAAAATTATCGTGGGAAACTAAGTTTTGTATATTTTTATAACTGGAAAAAATGTATTTAAAGGGAAAAAATCGCCAAAAATCGGCAGTGGCGATTTCCTAAATTTTTACGCGCAAATATCCAAGAAAAACCGCTAAATTAGCGCGAAATCGCCAAATCTGGACACTCTGGTTCTCACATTCTTCTTTGCGCTTATTCCATTATTGCTTGTAGTCACGATCCAGAAAATAAAGGTCGCGCCATTCACGGACCGCTAACCCTCTCTTCATCGATTTGACAGCATCCACCTAATCGCTGACGTCATAAAATACTTTTGTTTACATTCCCTGTTGCCAACTTCATGCTTTTCGCACCAAATTTAGTGGGTATTCAAAACGCGAAAAATTTTGAGTTTGGTGCTTGGCGCGTTTTTGGTGCTTTTGGTTTTAGTTTGAAGACACCAAATTAGAAAATCTTAAAAAAAAAATGGAAGCAAAATTTATAGCAATCGTAAGTGTGGTAAGCAACTTTTCAAAAATTTAAACAAATTATGGCATAGTGACAATCATAAGCGACAACCAAATATGTGGCAGCACCTTCAATTATGCCAGAATAAATCAACCATCATGCAAAAAACATTGATTTTTATTAATTTGAATCGGCATCCTTACAATAAAATTACGTATGCATATAAAGTCTATAAAATACACCAATAAAAATTTGGTGCTTTTTCAAATTCAAAACTTAGCAAAACTGCCTTTTGTCCGCTGTTTCCTCTTTTTCTTGTCGAGTTTGTCTTGCTCTCTCATTCTGGTATTTATTGACGTCACGGCCAGTTGCTCTCAGCTCGATTGGCACGATCTTGTATTCTATCATTCTTGGCTTGTAGTGTTATCAGTGTCGAAGGAAACTGAGCTAGCAGCAGCTGCAGCAGCACCAGCATACGAGAGCGAAGATTTACTAGTATTCGGAGTATAAGCGCCTACAAACGATTCAGAGCTAGCGTTGTTAGTGGCATTTCTATCGTCTATCACAATTGTTGGTAGCTTTGCAGCTCTTTTAGCACCTGCTAAGTCTCTGCCCATGCCTGCTGATGACGGACGTTTTACTACGGCCGCAATAACATGAGAATCAGAAACAGATTGAGACGATGACGAAGAGGAAGCAAACAAATGAGTTTGACTAGCAGTACTTGTAAATTTTGTTTTTATTGATTTTTACATCCCCAGTAGGGGCTGCATTTAGATTATTGACACTAGTAGAGACCGTGCGGAGCTTTAACTTCGCGTGTCAGATTAGAAAGCACAGAGTCTTTATCGCTGAGTACAGATTTTAACGAACATATCTCCTGATGAAGTTCAACTGTTTTTTTCATAAGATTTTCTCGATCAGCAAGCAAAGCATTCATACGCGATTATTGTCCGCTCTTAGAGCAGCGATTTCATTGGACACAATAAGAAATGTGGATTGTTGCTCAGTATTAGGCATGCTAATTTCTCCACTGTCTTTATTCTTTGTCTCAAACGGCGAAGCTGATATAGGTGGCGAGCGGATAGAAGCACGACGCTTATCCGAACACTCTTTACACAAAAAAGGTATCTCTGTGGCTAACAGATAATCAACATCTGCTTGTACGATACCAACACATTTCATGTGGAAAAACACTTTACATATCGCACAGTCTATCTTCGGTTGGGTACGGTCAACCTTCTGCCCACAACAACACGGCATATTAATGTCTCTTCTATTATTGAAGTTTTAAACTAGATGTCGATTTCGTATCGGCATTTCAGCATTTCTCGGCATTAACATATTTGTTTTCACCGATAGGCACATGAATATTGGCGAAAAAGAGTCACTGTCTCTAAACTAATTTTCAAATCCATTTCAATTGATACCCATATTGTAATATCTAGTTCATTTAACTTTTTAAATAGT
Organism: Rhagoletis pomonella; assembly: GCF_013731165.1. Classification (NCBI taxonomy): domain Eukaryota; kingdom Metazoa; phylum Arthropoda; class Insecta; order Diptera; family Tephritidae; genus Rhagoletis; species Rhagoletis pomonella. The sequence goes on along the minus strand of NW_023458563.1, from coordinate 2,776,780 downwards.
TTTAATAAAATTTGTAAATGGTGGCAACCTGTTTCAAAAAAAATATAACTTTATTGCACAGCTACAGGCCAAGCCCTGTAACTTGACACTTCACTGTTGAAAATGGAACGAACTATATGTACATACCTACGCAAATGCCACAGGAACCCACATTTTCAACCTCAAACTGCATTTACAGTGAAAGTATGAAAGTTATCTAAAAACAAATTCCATTTTTGAATTTAGCGTCCTCAATTTTGCTAAGAACCGAATTTTCATTTATATCCGTCCATAATTCTATATTTTTGCCCACATTTCATATGGAAGGGAAGCACTGTGTGCCGTCGCAATCAGCGCTACTACTCTTAAGTTTAAATTAGTGGTGACATAACCATAACCATAAAAAACAGCTGTTCCAACCAACCTAAGAGCCAACACTGTATTCGATTAGTGGTGCCACACCATAACACCATAACGCCATAGCCATAACCATAGCCATAGAGACCAATTGAATTTTGGTTTTCCGCCATAACCATATCAGCTGATTTCTGAAGTGCGTGTTGCTAGACGTTAAAAAAAATATTGTTCGATAGAACTTCACACGCTGATTTCAACTGTACCAAAATTATTTGGCGCAAAAATATAAAAGCTTAAATTAAAATTTTTTGATTTTTAGAAATATTAACATCTTATGAACTACATAAACGATTGAAAAACTAATTATACCAAAATAAAGATAATTAATTTATCTTTCTGTTGATGCGCATAAGCTAAATGCTTTACAGCGTGGCGACGAATAACTGTTACCCAGGTTTTTTTGGGAAATAGAAGAGTCCTTTATAGATTTTGCGAAAAAAGTATGTTATTGTTAATTTTCCACAGATTTTACTTTAGTTGTATTAATTAGTTTTTAAATTTTAATCCTTATTTACATTTGCCAGCAGTGTAAACTTTGAGAGAAAAGTTCATTAGGCACGCAGGTCCTCGTCAGTTAATTTGTCCCATATCTTCTGTAACCATAGGCTAATTTTCTCCATTTTGAGTCCCTTATACTCCCCCTTCTGTCCAAAATAAGGCCTCATACTCAAAAATCTAATAGACTCGGGACTGGTGACTAGGACGGCCATTCATTCGACCAACCTTATACAGTTTTTTTCTTTTTTGTACTTTTTTTATACAAAGCCTAAGAAAAAATACACCTGAAAAAGACTTGCGTGCCAAATGAACTTTTCTCTCAAAGTTTACACTGCTGGCAAATGTAGATAAGGATTAAAATTTAAAAACTAACTAATACAACTAAAGTAAAATCTGTGGAAAATTAACAATAAAATACTTTTTTCGCAAAATTTATAAAGGACCCTTTTTTTTCTCAAAAAAAACTGGGTAACAGTTATTCGTCGCCACGCTGTATTATATTTTTAATCCAAAAATACTAAAAAGCGAAAAGAAATTTCGTATTTTTCCATAAAATAACCTTTTTTACCAAAATTTCATAATTAATGCCAAAGAAATTTATATTATTAAGAAGGTGCAAGTAATTACCTTTAATTTGATGTACATTATGATCTGCTGTTGAGTTTTAAGAATTTAATGTTAATCTAGTGAAAGAAGTTCTGCGCAAGCATCCTACGATATTACACATTTTTCACGTCTTGTTCCGCGTGTGGCAACACCGACATTGTTGACTACAAAAAATCTGCCGTTTTTCCTTATGGTACCTATAATCGATGATAGTTAATGTGGGTACGGTTATGGCAATGGTTATGGCTATGGCGCACGATGTACCATCTCGGTACCGCTATTCCGCTCTCAGCGAAGTTGACAGAATCGTTGTATGTTTTAAGTCACACTTGTGCAACTTGTTTACGTTTTCCTTACAAAATTTTTTCTTCCATTCTTGCTCGCGTTTTGGCATTTCTCTCTCGCAATTGCACCAGTGTGACGTCACACAAAAGTTACTCTCAAAAATCCTCTCTGATGGGCGCAATCTTGTATTCTATCATTCCGGGCTATGGCGTTATGGTATGTCACCACTAATTTAACCTTTATTGTCGCGCTCTTCGCTACGACTGGCGCGTACCACTGTCAATCTCGCTGGCAACCTCCCATCTTTAGTTATTTGCCCACTGTTTTGGGGTTAGTGGGCTGAGCGGGAGGGGGCGTGGGTCTTGATATCTAACCCACTAGAAAGAGCACAGTTCAGACTTTCTAAAAAGTCACACCTGATCCCTCGAAAGCTTCGAAATACCCCTGGGAAACCATAGGAAAATGGTCTAAAATTAGCATGTTGACACTGGAAATGTAAACTCGATAAATGGTATTTTTGTGCAGAACACCTTTCTATTGTCAAAGGTATTCAACATTTTTTGTGCATATAACTCCGGCTACGCCATCACAAAAAGGTGAATTTTTCATACCGAATTTATTAATAAATTAGTGACCGCAAATTATCAAATTAGGGTTTACAATAAAGGTAGGCCCTTGACTAAAAGTGTGTGTAAAATTTTTTTGATCGGGTCGCCCATACGGACCCAATAGCCCGAAATATTTGGGTAAATAACTAAACCGTACCCTGTTAAATCGTTATTTGGTACAGCTGGAAAAGTATCGATGGTCGTGGCCATCGATAGTTTCGATAGTCGATAGTCACAACCATCGATAGTATCGATAGTACTATCGATAGTTTTGATTTAAAAAGTCCAAAAATTAGACATAACAATTTTATTGAAAATGAGATCAGAATTACTAAAATATGTGAATATTTTTTTGGCTTCAAGCAGCATCTGCGCTCTGAAATTATTTGCCCTGCTTTGCTAAATGTCTCTTCCGACTCACAAGATGATGCAGGTACCGCCGGCTTTTACTGTTCCTGAATAATGTATGTATGTGTGAAAACTATCGATAGTGCTTACAAAACCACCAATGTTTTCGATAGTTTGCAGCTCTATTATTTGGTTTTATTCAATCAACAATTGCACCAAGATGACGACAGGCACACAGCTGATTCTGTCAAATTCACAAAGATCGGATTAGCGGTACCGTGATGGGCGCAATCTCTATTTCACTAAATCTTGGGTATTCTAGATAGCCGCGTGTGTGTGTGTGGGTGTGTTCGACTTAGTACACAAATCATTGTGTCTTATTTGGTGGGGGTCAGTACACGAATCATTGTTTTATTTGGTGGGGGTTAGTGGGACCTCCACCTCATAACCGATTTCAATTTAAGTACATGGGTAGTATATGTATATTCCGAACATGAGCCAAATCGGACCATAGACGCGGGTTTTCGAAACATATAGAACCAATGCAAGATAATTATCTTAATTATTAATTACAATTATAATTGCAAAAGTTGAATGAAGGACTGACGAACATGGTATGATTTTATTTTTATTAAAAACTCTACGCCTAGCACACCGAAATTTATATGTAGTATGCTCTACAATCATATGTTTATGCTTATGGTAAACTTTTTTGTTTTGCTACATGTAGTAAAGGCCTCTAGGAAGTAATAAAATTATAAATCACACTGGGCGGGTTGAGTTAAAAATGTTAGTACTTCACTAGACGAGATATCTTGGAGTGGGTTGTAAATACAGTCCATTTCACGAATTTTGTCCATGGTTTAAACCAAGGAATTTTATCTCTTGTAGGAGGCAACCTTAAACCAACCACTATGTTTATGACTTTCTTGAATTATATGTAATTCATGTGTTTTAAATTTTCTTCCAGAGAATTTTAAAAGTTTCAGCAATCAGAATAAATACGTTGTTTTTAATTTATTTTTCGTGTTTTGTAAATTTGTTTGCTTTCGAAGGAACACTTTTAAGGCTGGCTATGTCACATTTTGACGTCAACAATTTATGGACATATTTTGACACAACTTTATCTCCGTTATCCATCTGGTTTTAAATTCCATTTGACAATGTGTTTTCACTTATCATTACGACAAATTCCATTGAATTTCAAATATTGTAAACAGGCCTTTTACTCTGGACGCGCTTATGCAATCGCCGCATTAAACACACACATACACACCGCCACCTCTTTTCTCATTTTCTCTGCAAACGAAACGTCTCCGGTCATTTTGAGCTTCTGACCTGGCAACCCTGCATATATACCGTGGGGAGAAGAAATGTGTAGGTAAATGGTGATTTTTAATTTGTCTTTTCAGTATGACTCTTTGTAGCCCATTTAATTTCCGTATAATAAAATGCCATTTTATGCGGCTGCAAAATCGCGTTGAATTTTATTATTATTACTTTTTTTTGCTGACGGCTTCCTGAACTTTTTTGCAAACAAGCATGAATTATGGAAGAAAATGCGCAAGACTGTGTGCAAAGAAAATTTAAAATAATCAACGCTACTTTTTATACATTGCACTTGTTATAGAAAAAAATCAGGCGGGTTAGGAATATTATACCTTATACAATCTATATGAATGAGTTAGAATGTTTGAAATATCCTTCAGATGTCGAATTAATTTAAGGGCAAACTATTATTTCCGGCAGATGTGCGTTGACCTCTGATACGTAATAAACAAGATTGTGTGTGTGATGTTAATTTTTTCGATTTTAACCATTCCGGGATTTTCGGGATATCGTTCATACAGTCCCGGGATTTAGATATTCATTATCATCCAACAACTTAACATGAAAAAATTGCATCTATATAGTTTGAGAAACTGTCCTACCATATAATAAATAAATGGGTTTGCAACCTACTTTTTTATTTTAATTTAAAAATATTTAATTAGTAACAAAACGAAAGACAGTAATTAAATTTATACGCATTTAACAATACTTTAGCGTGTACATATCTGATAAAGTAACTTATGGTATGTCGAAAAAGGCTCGATGCAAAAAAAACTCAAGTCAATATATGTATTGTGTGGCTGAAATAAGTTCACAATGCTAGTGGCAGAAATAAAAGAAACGCCTTATTTCAACCGTTTTAGTCTATATGAGTAGTCCACTTGCAAACAGCGTTAGGTGATTTTATGATAGTAAGCCATAAATTACAAAAAAACGACTACGACAAAAAGTAACATTTAAATTGAATCTTGTTTTTATTACCTGAAAATTTGGATAAATAAGGGCTTAATAACATTATAACATAACGTAAAATAACATTACAATAACAATCTATGCAACCTAAAGCAGGTTTCTAAGTCCATCAGAAGAAGGAGCCTTTTGAAATTGTATAAATAAGTATGATAGCGACTTTTGAAAGAGTAGTTAACATTTGATGCTATTTTTTCATAATATAGAGAGATTTTGCACTGGGTTGTTAGTGGACATGAAACTACTTTAAATACTAGTACTTTACCCATCAAAAACTAAAAATCGAAAAAATTTTACATAGCGCACTTTGCAAGTGGACTACACATATTTATTTTGTTTATTTACCTAATATTTACATTTTATTATAAAAGTCTACATCATTTTACATATGATTAACTGCATTTAAAAGCGCATTTCAAAATTTGTACAAAGGTTATAAAAATGCAAAAAAAATTAGCCAAAATTTCAAACTTTTTACTCAGCATTTTTAGAAAAAATTTAGGCACGCAGTTTTATAGCCCATTAAATTAAAGTAGGATAAAATGCAAGTTTCAAGCAGTTACAAAATGCCGTTGATTTTTAAAACGATCCGGGGCATTTCCTTCATATAAACAAATTGTCGAACATACTTGAGTAGTCCACTTGCAAACAGCGTTATGTGATTTTATAATAGTAAGCCATAACTTAAAAAAAAACGTCTACAACAACAATTCCACAACAACAACATCCAAATTGTATCTTTTTTTTATTATCTGAAATTTGGATAAATAAGAGCCTAATACAAGATTTAATTCAGCGAGTTTCGAAACAGTAACTTTTACATAGCTAGCTTTTCTTAGCTTTTCGCGTTCTCTCTTCCATGCAGATTGGTCTGCTTCTTTTTTACTGCGTCTTCCACTAGTTACCGAAACTACCACGTTTTCTTGCAGTTTTCTAAGTTCATCAGAAGATGGAGACTTTTGAAAGTGTATAAATGCATATTTACATACTTAAGTATTGTAGCGGCTTTTGCAAGAATAGTTAACATTTGATGATGCATCGATACAACGATGCTTTTTAAAACTGTCATCTCTAATACATCGAACCGCCATTTCGGTTTTTCAATTATGCAAAAAAGAGAAGCGAATTTGGCCCAAAAATTTAAATGGCTCTATAAAGTTCCGTTAGAAACATAATTAGCTCAATTACAGTATTTAACTTGAAATTTTGTACAATTTTTCTTATAACATAAGATTTCTGTAAAATAATATCTGAAAAATCGATGTATGCCCTTCGATGTATTGAAAAATATCGATGTACTTTTCGATGTATCGAATCGAAGAAATCGAGTCGTATTACGAATTTAGAGCAAAAGCTATTTTGCCGTAAGTGCCATTTTTGTTTGTTTACATTTTTAGTGAGCAAGCAGTGGCTGATACGTCTTTTTTTTTTTTTTGAAATGAATGTGAATAAGTGGTTAAATACTAATTTGCTTTGAATTTTATTGCGTTGTTTTTTTAAATATGGCGTCTTTGCGATCTGAGGTACTTAATCTTTTAATATTTCTACCATTTTAATGAATATTTCAGATGAAACAAATAATTCTTTTTAGGCTACAAATAAAAAAGCTATCCTTCCCTACAGTGAAAGCGATACAGAATATTCTGAGGAATTCGTATCTGTAGTCACTCCGAATGATGTTGAAGAAGAGACATGCGTTGGAAAAAGAGGTTACAGAAAGCGTAGACCATTACCTAAAAGACTGCAGAATATTAAAAAGTGTAATAGATCGTTTAGCAATAAATGAACATTTTTGGGGCATAGGTAACAAAATAAGGCAAAAAGACTGGTTGCTTTCTTGCATGATGAGCAAAAATGTAAACAGGCGCAGGGGAGGCAGTGATAAAAAGCGAGCCAGCTATAGTTATGCAATTGATTTCAATAATATTAGGCACAATGTATGCCAAAAAATCTCTGCTGAGTACTCTTCTTATATCACAAAAAATGTTAATATGGGTAAGAAATAACAAAAGTTTGAAAACCTGCACTGATAAAGTAAAACAATTCAAGCCTTATAACAAAACTTGTGACGCTGACGACGCAATTGTTACCTCTTTTATTGAGCAGTTGCCAGCAGTTCCTTCGCATTATTGTCGCAATAAAAGCAACAAGCTGTACCTTCCACAAGAATTTCGCAACATAAAAGGAGTATATAAATGCTATACTAAACATCTTCAAAGTATAAATAAGGAAGAGGCTAAAGTGTCCTTATATGTTTTTCGAAACATTTTTAAAAATCGTTTCCATATTGGTTTTCATTTGCCTAAAAAAGACAAATGCGTAACTTGCATAAACTATAATAACTTGAATAATGAAGCCCAACATAGCTTGAAGCAAACCAATCATATCAAAATCACATAAGAGACAAAAATAAGTCTAAAGAAATTTTTTTAGAGGAACAGAAAAAAAGTACTCATACGTCAAGTCCGACATTCCTTTGTGCAAGCTTCGACCTGCAAAAAGTTTTGAATACACCTCACGGGAAAAGTGTAACCTTATTTTATTCACGAAAATATGCACATTACAACGAAAGCATATATGAGAATGGCCCCCGGAATGGTTACTGCTTTTTGTGGGGAGAAGCTGATGGCAAAAGGGGTTGTAATGAAATTTCGACCATTATATTTCGCTATCTCCAACTTGTAGATGAAAGAAGCACGTACTCTTCAATTAGCCTGTACTGTGATAGTTGTGCGGGACAAAATCGCAATAGAGCTTTGCTAGCTATGATATTATATTTCCTTGAAAACTCAAATTTTATCAACAATATACAAGTAACATATTTATTACCTGGACATACTATGATGCCCGTTGATTCCATTCATAGTACTATCGAATCATTTGTCCGAGATAGGACCGTTTGGGCTCCAAGTGAATGGTACACTATGATATCTAACGCTAGAACAAATCCTGTTAATTATGAATGTATTATCATGAATCATTGGGACTTCAAAGACTGGAAAACATACTCACAGGCACTGTTCCCCAATTCAAAAAAATTATCGTTTCCAACTTTGCGCTCAGCAACATTTGAGAAAAATAATCCTATTATTAAGCTTAACCATGGATACGGTGATCATTCCGAAATTAAAAATTTTAATATGGACTCCATCGCACGGTCAAGACGCAACACTCATATAACAACAAGTGGACCACTTCCTCTGTATAAGAATAAATTGGAAATTTCATCGACGAAGTACAAAGATTTAAAAAAACTTTGCGAAAATAACACAATACCTCGACATTTTCACAACGAGTATTTAAATATGCAACACGATGAGAACGTCAAGGATCGCCTTCCTGAGACAGATCAAGAGGAAGACTGATATTGATAGATTTAATTCCCTTGTTTTAAACATAATTTTACTTAATTTTACACTTTTTAAAACTTTTTTTTATGAAAACCAATGAATTTAACTTAAAAGACTTAATTTTACATGAATTTAACTTAATTTTAGATATATATGTGAGTAAAAATAAATAGTCTGAAGTACAAAATAAAAAAAATAAACATATGTGAAAAAAAATTTTGATGTAACAGCCAAATCATCAGACAGTAGCTTGATTTTGTGCAGGCAAAAAAGACGTATGAGCCAAAACCTACCCTTATGCTACGAATATTAAAATTCTATTTATTGCATTATATACAAGAGAACTAAATAAAGTTACTTACCAAATTTCATGACAATATATAAGCTGGATGCAAAGATATTCAAAAAAAACCGTCTCCTGAACAATTTACTTTTTGGCTCATACGTCTTTTTTGCGCACACGACTCGAAATACATCGATGTATTTTCGCCACTGACATCTCTACCGCCAACAAACAAAAATTATAAAAAGCAGTTACTTTTAGTCACTTGAAACTGGCATTTTATCCTCCTGTAATTTAATGGGCTATACTTATAAAATTGCGTACCTAGAATTTTTCTAAAAATTCTGAGTAAGAAGATTGAAACAGGTTGAAATAAAAAAATTTCAAAACACACCAGGCAATCATAGGCTAAAAATAGTAAATCTGCGTTTTTAGTTTTAACTTTTTTATGAGATATTTATAATTAAGATATGATAAATTCTAAAAATTATTTAAAAAAATTCAGTGCAATGTAGAATAAAAATGGGTACCAAATGAAAGAGGAAATTCTGTAGAATTTAAAAGAATTAAAATTTTTTGGGTTCACAAAGAGGAATAGGTATTGGAAATGCTCTCTTTATCAATTTTATTTTTCTAAGGTAATGAAGTTAGAAGGACTATATTCGAGGACGTTGTCGAGCTTATATTAGTCCTTAACATATAATTTTTTCAAAATAAATATTGCAAATTTTCAAGGATATTCAAGGATACAATTTTTAAGGACATTTTCAATACCTTATCCACAAAAAAATGTGTTTTTTTCTCTGCAGAAATTTCTCTTTAATGGGTATCAATACTGTTTTCCTAAGTACAATGCACTTAATTTTTTAAACCATTTTCTAAATTACTCAATTTTCAGAGTCCTTTTAAAAAATCCTGACGTTATAGAGAAAAACTAAAAACGCAATTTTACTGCATATATTTGGCCCATGGCTTCACGAACATATTGATTTTTTGTGTGTAAAATTTCCTGTCGCACTGTGTTATGTATATGTATAATTAGCTAGACATTTATAACAAAATATTACATATTAAATATTAAATAAACAAAAGAAATATAGCAAAAACAGGCCAACATAAGGCGTTTCTTTTATTGCCACCATTGCTATTACAAATCCCGAAAATCCCGGGATTCTTCGCAAATAATCCCTAACATACACTCTACATATAGCACGCAAATGAACAAATAAAATTTTACACGAGGTAATCTACTTTCGTTTTGATTTCGCTTGACAAATCACTTATAACTTATGCTTTGACTTATAGTTTTAAATCCAATGGGAATAATTCTTGTTTTAGTTATGATGGAATGTTTTATTTGCCTTTTCGAACAAACACAAAAACACAAAACCTTTGTGCAATACAGTGCGGTGCAAGATAAAAGCAATCACTTTAGTCAAATAGAAAGTCACCCCCATTAGCTTGATAATTATGTGACAACTCTCATGCATCGTCAAGTATGCATAACTGAGCTAAAAGAAAGTCACCCTTATTATCTGGGCTCGAATGGTAACAGTCGTGAACCACGACAGAGAGAAATAGAGATTGCGCCCATTGCGGTACCGCTAATCCGATCTTTGTGAATTTGACAGAATCAGCTGTGTGCGTGACGTCATCTTGGTGCAATTGTTGATTGAAGAAAACCAAATAATAGAGCTGCAAAACTATCGATGGCACTATCGATAGTATCGATTGTGGTTTTGTAAGCACTATCGATAGTTTTCACACATACATACATTATTCAGGAACAGTAAAAGCCGGCGGTACCTGCATCATCTTGTGAGTCGGAAGAGACATTTAGCAAAGCAGGGCAAATAATTTCAGAGCGCAGATGCTGCTTGAAGCCAAAAAAATATTCACATATTTTAGTAATTCTGATCTCGTTTTCAATAAAAGTTGTTATGCCTAATTTCTGGACTTTTTAAATCAAAACTATCGATAGTACTATCGATACTATCGATGGTTGTAACCAGGGTTGCCACTTTGGTAAATTATTACCGAAATTGGTAGAAAAAATTTGGGTTGGTAAAAAGGTAAATTTTTTCTCATTTTGGTAGATTTTTGTTAAAGTATTTTACTTGAACTTTAAAACTTTTCGTTCTCGTTTTATTTTTCGTAATTATCTTTTTATTTTAAATTTCTTTCTAAAAGTATAGTCTACTTAATTTCATTATTTTTCGAACGCTTTCGATAAAAGGCGAACATATCGTGTTCTAATCAAAACTCATTTTGCTGGAATCCTGACGAGCTTTTGATTGCCTAAATATTTTAAATGATTCTTCAAATAAAAATAAAAAATGAACAGGCATGTAATTACTAGACTGCTGATTTTTATGCAAAATACGGAGCCTAGAAATATGTACCACATAACTATAAGCAAAGTGTATAAACTCGTATATATGTATGTATTTTGTTTATAGTTAAGTGGTACGTGTTTTTAGGCTCCGTTTTCTAAATAAAAATCCGCAGTCTAGTAATTACACACTATGATTGTTCGCAAAAAAATTAAAAAAATCAACGCCGGTTTTATAAGTGGCAGTTGTTAAATTAAAAAAAGACACAAAACCCCGGTGGCAAAACAGGGGAGGACCCAGCAGCAATTCTTGGGGGGGGGGGGGGGGGAATTTTTTTCCACAATTTCCCCTACCTGGGTTCGCCACTGGGCAAAAAAAATAAAATCAGCGGGAATTTTAGGTGCACATTGTTGGTTAAACTAAAATTCAATGGACTAAAAACTGTTTTAAAAATTCAGAGAAAAAAGTTCGAAATTTTTTCGCTAATTTGTTAAATCCTTCTAAATGTGGTATATGCATAGCTTTAATACTTGATTTTTATGATTGTCGTTAAATCGCAAACAATATTCTTTTACAAAAACAAAATTCCAAATTTGTTTAGCTGAAACACATTGTGAATATTATAAAAAATCACCAAGCGATTCCTTGAGTCACTGTATTTGTCTATAATAACTCCAGTTGTAGTTTTTTCAAATGATGAAGTGTCGTTGTTGCCTTTAGTTTCATCATTTTTGCTTTTAGTTGAAGGAAACCGAGAAGATGTCATTAATATGACCTCAAATACAATATCATTGGTTAAAGAAAAATTACGTACTAAATTTTTATTGAAATGACTAAACAAATAAAATCTATAGTTTTTATTAAAATAACCAAAAAAGTTTTTGGTAGATATTTTCCTGATTTGGTAGATTTTTATAAAATAGATGGTAAGTATTTATTATCGTCAGTGGCAACCCTGGTTGTAACTATCGATGGCCACGACCATCGATAATTTTCCCGCTGTACCAAATAACGATTTAACTGGGAACGGTTTAGTTATTTGCCCATTGACTTCGGGATATTGTGTCCGAATGGGTGACCCGATCAAAAATACTGTTTATCGAGTTTACATTTCCGGTGTAAAAATGCTAATTTTAGACCATTTTCCAATGGTTCTCCAGAGGTATGAGGAATGTTTCGAGGATCAGGCATAACTTTTTACTAAGTGTGAACTGTGCTCTTTCTAGCGGGTTATGGCGGATTCACCGTTCGTGTCCGCACAATTTTTGTTAGTTAATTTTACGCGTTCCTTTCCCACTTTATCAAATTGATTTTGATTTTCTGTCCGAACGACTTCATTATTCGGGTTGCCGCGTTCTCTGTTATATGGTTTGCAGCGAATTGCATGTGCTTTTTGGCCTCAAAATCGTATGTAGGCAATAATATCATCAGCTGTTTGCTTCAGAACAAAATAAAAAGTGCCGAACGGAACGGTGAAACGTACTTCAGCGCCCTATCGGGCAAAAATATTTTGAGAGCAAATAAAAAGTTTTCCGGACACGAACGGTGAATCCGCCTTTAGATATCAAGACCCACGCCCAATCCCCCTCAGCCCACTAACCCAAAAACAGTGGGTAAATAACTAAACATTTCCAATTTAACTATTTGTGCGTTAATATTTTTGCGTAGTTTTACACAAATGTTGAAACATTACAAGGCAAAATGAAGTCTGCAAAGGCAAATTGTAAAAGTGAAAACAAAAGGCAAACGTGCGATATAAGTAAGTTTTTTATGTACATATATACATACATATAACTTCATGCATTTTTCCAACATCCTGGATGTGCTACATGCCCAAGATCATTGCTACATGTTTCTATTTAATTAAACTTCGTATATTTATTAATTCCTGCAAAATTGGACCATATTGATATTTGGGCTGTTCACAGTTCGTTTCAAATAGTGTCTCAAAATGTAGACGTCTACATTTTAAGACGTTTTCTAACCGTAAAATCTGTGGTGTTGTTGTTTCCCATACAAAATTGGAAAACGACGCTGTCTACATTTTGTCACACACTCGCAGCAGGGTTGCATTATGGCAATATCAATCAAATTTTTTTAATTTATTGGGGACGTTTTCCGTATTTGCATTTGATTTGAGCGCAGTGGCTGATGAACACAAACAAATCAAGGAAAAGAAAAAACAAATATTAGCAACTGGTAATTAAGTTAAAAAATTAAAGCTTTTCAGTAACGTCTACATTTTGAGACACAGTTTGGAACGAACTGTGTACACCCTAATTAACACATTTTTCCGCATTGTTTACATATTTTCCTATGCGTTTTGGCATTGCTCTCTCGCAATTGCACCAAATTGACGTCACGCAAAAATTACGCTCAAAACTCCTCTCTCATGGGCGCAATCTTGTATTCTATTATTCTTGGTCGTGAACGAGCAACTCGCCACGTGGAAATTCATATTTCGGGTTGTAAAGCTGCATTGACATGAGGCGATTTTCTAGGCGATTCAACGTTGCTCGAGAAAAACCACTCGTGTAAATGCTGATTCCATAATCGCTTGCCTCAAAGTAGACTGCAAGTCGACTTTTTTAGGCGATTATCGACTGCCAACAAATTTTCTCATGTAAAGGCAGCTTAACAGCTCAGTTATGCATACTTTGCACTGCTATGCCATTTTTACGTAGAAATCAAAAACCTACAGACTTCTACATATGTCATGCTGTGCGTTGGGTAACCGATTACACGCAAAGCTCAATTAACAGATTTCTAATGGTCTGATTATGGCAACTTAACGCAACTTACGGCTCTCTCTTAAAAATTCTGTTAAGTGAGTGTTGCTTATAATTGAACAGCCGAAACTTAACGTAACTAAGTGTCACGTTGAAATCTGTTTCATTTTGATTCTCTAAGTTCTACGTTCCGTTAAGTTAAGTTAAGTGAAGTTGCCATAATCAGGCTTTTATGTGACCACCAGTGTGCGGACTATACCACTTTTGTGGTAGATCTACTACTTTTTTGCTAAATTGCGTTTCTACCACATCTACCACCGTAAGCTTAATATCTACCACATTTTACAATTTTTCTAATTTTACAATGTGGATGACTTTGAGATCCTAAACTTTCTGTTGATTTTATGTAAATTCGTGAATTAGACAATTGTGAATAAGACATTGGCTCTAATTTTTACATTGCATTTTCTAATTGATTCCGATTTCTTCTCAACACGTGCCAAATTTGCTAGGTGCTAGGTTCAGTGAATTGGTGTAATTCAGCTGCGAAATCAATAACTTTAGGCTGGAGTGTACAAAATGGACAAATTTATGAAAATAGGGCATTCCAATGTGACGGGTAGGACATTTAAACTCGTTTTTACTGAAACTTTAAGCCATTTCACTTTAACCATTTATTGGATAAGTCTCAAAATCTTAACGCTTGAAGTCAGATATCAGATTATTACGAAACTAATCAAGTATAAAACTTATTTATATAATTTACACGGAAAAATTACATTTTCCAAAAGTGGTGGGATGACACCCGCCTCTATGAGTTGATGGATTCGTTGCCCAATTTTAGACAAACTATAAATATTTCGTTCAAAGCGCCTTTCTCATAAGTAGCTAATAAAATGTTAAGGCCTATTTTATGCGTTAATGGCATTATCATATAAGAAAAAAAAATGCGTAGCTTGTGGTGGGTGGGACAGTATTTTGTGACGGGTGAGTAGGGTTGCCAACATTTTCTAAGAAATTTATAGTACTTTTTCAAAGAATACTGAAAAAATATAGTACATTTCAGATATATATAGTATTTTATTTAAAAGAAAAAGTAAAAAGGCTTTTTAGGTATACATATTTTTTTCTTTCTCATGCATTTCCCCTACAGAAAATATATTTCTTTGAAAGTATCATATGCAAGTATTGCAATCAATATTTAAATTAATATAAATCAAAAGTTAATTTTTTATTAGTGAGGTAGTGGCTAATAGAAAAAACCCTTTTGTGAGTGCCGAAGCTGCAGAATAAAGAGCAGAAATGAAATAATTTTAAGTTAATTTGGTAATTCATTCTAAGTATTTTTAAAAATGTTGCCATTTTTGATCTGGGGTTATATTAATAATTGCTATTGCAGTATAAAGGTCATCCATGTTAATACAAATTTTTTCTTGCATATTACTGAAATATATTTATAATTGAAGAAATATAGTATTTTTGAATACTATATGTTTTCCAACAGTATATAGTACGCATATCGAAAAAATAGTACAATACTATAGATCAGGGGTGGGCAAGGCCGAGCCGAAAAGAGCCATATGTAAATTCTAAATGCTACAAAGAGCCACAAAAAACAACAACAATTGTTAATTTTATTATTATTCTAATGTATGTAAGATTGATATTAAAGAAAATTCAAAAGATCCCTCATAGTTATACGTTGTACTAAAAATTTTAAATATACGTCACGCATCTGTTTTCACCAGCGGATATTTTAACTCTGGTACTTGTTGCCGGAATCCAAGCAAATGCAAAGCTTTATCTTGCATTTCTAGTGCCTTATCTTCTTTTAATTCCAAAGACTCCAACTCTTCTTCGCTTTTCTTAAAAAGGAGTTTTTCGGATATTGCAAATTCATCCTCAATTGTGTTAGATACAAAAAGGGTTTATGAAGTATGCACACGTACATTTAAATAATTTCAATTGGGCAAATCTTTCTTCAAAATCTGCTTTTAAATCATGTGCAAATATTTTTTTCTAGCCATGGAAAATTATGAGATATTCTTTTTTTGAGATCATGAGTTAAAAGACGTAGTTTAGCTACAAAACTTAAAATAATTTGCGACCAATAAAAAACATTTTTATTCTCTCCTTTTAAAGACAAATTCAAGTTTTTCAAATGTTCCATCATATCTACGGGGACCATATTTATGGCAGCCGAATACGGGACTAAAAATAATTTTGCTAATTTTTTCCACAAAAGCTGAAGGGTTTTAAAAATATTTTTCAATGATTCTAGATTTATTAGCCTTGACACAGCATTTTATTTGGCATATATTTTATCGATATTTTGTGAAAACAGCACATAAATATTCAGTTGTAACGTCACACATTCGTAGAATATTTTTCCATAACTTTGTACTTTGTGCTCGGGACTTTTACCCCGCAAAATTTTTTTCAAACATTCCTATGCAACTACTTTTGAAACACGAGTGGTATTCAAGGGATTATTGTCATCCGGAACGGGCTGAATGTAAAACGTACTCTTCCATCATTGAGAACTTCTTTACTTTTACAACATTCTCCTGGTAGGCCATCTTATTTGGAGTTTCTCAATCAGCAAGTATTTTTATTAGATGTAGTTTCGGCTAATGAATACCTTCTCTCTTCACAAAATTTGAAACTGCCTCCACACCCGGCACATTGGACAGCAAGCCGTGTGTATTTTTGTGGGCTTTGGAATCCATATAAGTAAACATAGTATGAAATTTTAAAGTAAAATGTGAGAAAAAGTGACAATTTAAAGATGATGTTCTTGAAAAAAACTAAAATCAGCTGCTCTACTGAATATTCAACGTGAAATGCGTTGAAAGAAACCCTTGAAAAGCTAAATACTGGTGAAATCTCTTTTAGAAATTTTTAACAATAATAATTAGATTTTCGATCCATACTCACAAATACCCAGTTTTTCTCCGCAAAATTATAACTTCAGAAACCATCTACATATGTATGTGCTCCTTAATTAAAATCGCAAGCGTCCAGACTTAAAAATCAAAAGTCATAAAAATGTCATTTTAACGCAAAGGCGCCAGAATACCGAATACGGGACAAATACCGGACATTAAAACAAATACAGAACATTTGGCGTCCCGTATAAAATAAATAAATTACCAGGACCAAGGACATAAAAAGAGGACTGTCCCATATAATACAGAACGGATGGGCACCGTAATCATATCGGTAAAGAACATTAAGGGCCGTTTTCTAATGTAAGCAGTAAAGTTGCCTTTACTAACAGAGCAGAAAATTGTTCTTCACTTGAAAGTGCGTTATAAATATTTTCGTTTTCTTATCTTACCGGTAAAAATAAATTCGTTATTCCGAAATTACGGCAACGCGAAAGTGAAACTTCACTACATTCGTCATAAAATTTCAAAGGTTGGCAATGCAACATTAGCAAATAAAGAGCAAGAGCCACTGTTAGCAAAAGCCAAAACCTTGGTTAAAATGTCTAATATATCTGACCCACGAACCAAAACCAAACCAAAATTTAAAGTTGGTTAAAAATTTTTAAAGGCTACAATTTATAGATTCGAGAAATTAATGCGCTGATAATAATAATAATAAACTCGTATATCGAGCCGATAAATTGGCCGGTAATCTAAAGGTTAGATGAGAGAACGGCCCTAAGTCAGAAAGCCAATTTTTATTCTTCAATTGCGGATAATGTTCCGATCACAATTTGCGTATGTGTATATAAAAAGAATAAAATAAAAAACCAACACAATGGAAAAGAATGTCCAGCAAAGAAATATGTTTTTAAAAAGTAAAAAGAGCCAAAATGTTCTAAGCAAAGAGAAAGTAAAAAGAGCCGAACATTGCTAAGCAAAGAGCCGCGTTTTCCCACCGTTGCTATATATTATAGTACGGTTGGCAACCCTACGGGTGGGACGAGTCTCTACTTGTCTCATATAAATATGTATTATACTTTTAATAAAATGACTTTATTTAAACGATGGGAAGCTTTCGTATTTTCAAAGTAAGGTTAAAAAAACAATAAAATGGCTGTGACGGGTTGGACTTCCATTAAACATTTCTTTGAAAGCTGACAACTTCTCACCATATGTAAATCTATTTTTGTAATAACTCAGCTCTGTTTTAAAATCCATGAGGTGTACTTTCTCTTTGGATAATTATTATTTGCATTGTCAACTTAAATACTTGAGCATTGCCTTCAAAACTTTATGAGAAAATACTATATGAGAGATAGTCGCGATACGGAGGATTAAAAAAAATTTCCATCGATAACTTAAATCTGTGACACAATGGCTAGAGGCGTCGCCTGAGTGCATTCTTTCATATATTTATGTATGTGCCAGTTTTACCGTTATATATTTTTTATCTACTCGTTTATTCCATGGGGTCTTCATGTTTTATTTAAATTAAAAAAAATAAATTACTATACCGTTTTAGAAATCTGAAAATTCACTGCGGGAAATTTTTTTATTCTCTTTTTGTCTTAGCCTTCTCATTTTTGCCTTTATAAGTTTTGAAAAAAGGTTTTGAACGAACCATTATATCACATTCCTAGGCAAGTTTTGAAAGAATATTTTCGATACTAAATTTTATTAAAACAAAATGTCGAAATCAGCTTCATATAGAAACAGTGTCATCGTTAAATAAGAAAGAGATGTTCTTAAATATCATAACTTTACGACACTCACATATTGACTAGATTTGACAGATTTTTATTATTATTTATTATTATTTATTATATTATATTTTAATTTGAATTATTTGTTTACAAAAATGTAGTTTATTCCTTAACAAACACTAAATGAAAATAAGTTTATTCTTTGAACAACATTAAAAAAAATCGACAAACTTTCGAACTTTCTATTTCAATTTTATCTCTTAATATTTTGCAGTTTTTTAGCTCATTCAATTTTAGTCTAATAAAGTGCAAATTTAAAGTAGCAGTGATTTACAGTTGATGTATGGTATATTTTTGACGATGTCGGTAATTTTCTTCCATATTATCTAAGTATGTTCGACGATTTTTTTAATGAAGAAAATGAGCACCGCCTTCATAAAGAAAAAAATATTAAAAATCAACGATAAGTCGCAGCTATGTATTTTAAACTTGCGCTTTATTTGAATTGATCGGGCTACAAAACTGCATACTCTAAATATGCATTTCTAGGAAATCAAATTAAAAAGCTTTACGGAAGTTTGTTGATTTTTTTAATGTTGCGCAAAGATTAAACTTTGGGTTTATACGGGTTTTGTTTAAGTGTAAACTGCATTTTTATAAACAAATAATTAAAATTATATAATTTTAAGATAAATGGCGAATCTAGTTAACATGTATAAAATTTTGATAAGCACTTGAAATTTCAAGTTTTAGTACTGAATTCAAAGAAGATGTCTCCTTTATCCATTCATAATAACTTAAAAAAATTTGTTTGTTAAGAAGTGTATGTATCTTAAAATATCTGCCTTGACATTTATGTTAAAAGTGTAAAATATGTAAATGTACCTACATAAACATTCCCGTGAATACCATCAAATCATTGGTCTTGAAGGGAATCTATGTGTGCATGCATGCATATGAGCAAATGAAAAAGTCGATACAATTTACAGTCGAAAAGTACAGTTTTTGTATTGATTTCGTACTGAAGGAACCATTTTATTTCCCAACACTGTGGGGAACTAATCAAAATGGGCTAGTGTATTTCGCAAATATTCAAATACATAATCCACCAACAGATAATTTTATATATTCATTAAAAGATAATTTCTCATCAGTCTGAAATAAAAAAATTACAAATCGGAAGGGTAAAATAGTATTGTGTTATTAATTCAAAAATAAAAAGTTTCATTTCACTGTCCCCCCAAATCCCCCTCCCCCCGGCTACGCCACTGGTTCTAGGGTTAAAAAACTTAAACTTATTTTATTACATACATACTAGGGCGGGGCAATTTTTCTTATTATGCGCGTATAGCATTGGAGGATTCTACGTGTAATTCTAAGAAAATTTGCCGAAGAAGCCATGGGTGTAAAATCAATTTGGAGTTTGCCAAGTTGCGAAAATAGATATAGTGTAGTTAGATCATTAGTTAGTTAGTTTCTGTAGTAAAGTCTAACTAATGATTTAACTATAATTTAAAATAGATATATTAGCAGCCTTTAATATGCTATTTTTATTATAAAAATTTATGTGCGCTATGTGTTTATTGCCATCTGCTGTAATTACTTAAGAAGTAAACGTCTTGGCGGTTCAACAACCCGGTCTATAGTTTTATCAATAATCTCAGATTGGTTCTGTGATACAAAATTTTCGATGTACGCTTAGAAGACACAAACCTTAAGGCAAAGTAATAAGCAATTCCACTATAAATTTATTTATAGTTTACCGTTCAATCCATTTTCGCTCATTGTCGACTGCAGCCAAGTTTTTACCCTTTTTAAATGGAAGTGCTTTGAAGTTAGAGAGAATAACTTGATACAGAACCAGATGATCCACATATCCACTTTTTAAATCAATTTACTAATTATTTTGTTAACATTGAGTGTGTAATTTGTTATATAGTATATATATAGGAAAAAACTTGAAAGTTAGGGGGGAGGTGGGCGAATTTGTCGAGCACGCATTTCCTGGTACTATTTTTGAATATCTAGGCAAAAATTTGGCCCTACCTGGCTACGGCCATGCGTGTAAGAACACATTTAATGGCATTGCATCGTATTCGTCTACCACTATGTACCCTCGCCAGCTTGTCTCGTCTTCATCTTTATCTTCGACTTCGCTTCCACTCTGTCTGCAACCTGACGAAAGTGAACGTACTACTCGTCTCCTAATTCGTTATGATAACAGTTTCCTTCAGTTTCGTGAGGAATCGGTGGATGCACTGTTTTTTTGTGAGGAATTAGGTGTTAACTAATTTTTTCATTTTTGCTTCTCTATTTCATTATGAACTAAAAAAGTTGCACAAGAAAAGTAAAAGTACTGATAATGCATCCCTGAGTTATTAAATATTCAAGTCTGGCAACGAATAGGGAACAATGAAAGCGCTATTTACAAATTGTCATTTGAAATTTCTATTTTTGCCGCCATCGGCTGTGACTTTTGCTTTTCGTATCTCACAAAGGTAAATATTAAACAGCAGCAAATTGCTATCATTTATACATAATTTTACATTCATTAGATGCCATAAACTACAACTCGTTCATTTCTAGTATAATAAAGTTCCAAATGGCTAAAAATAACCGCTGATTTTTTAGAATTTGCTTTGTAGCATTTGCTTTCATATAGCGAGTAAACACAATTTAGTTTTATATCGAAAAAACCCCAACACCTTCGGAAAAAAGCTCAAAATTTGTACGAAAGTTTGTTGGATTTTTTTTTAAATATTGCACAAAGCTTAAACTTGAATTTGAGCAGTTTTTGTTAAAGAATGAACAAACCTAAAAAAAATAACTCAAATTAAATAACAAAAAAAAATAATAATTGTGAAAACTTGTCAAAATTTGGTGCGAATAAAATTTTTTGACCACTCTATGTATGTAAATATTATACGTACATTTTTTATTCTTTATCTGTCAACTAACTTTATAAAAGTTTGGTTTGGTTTATGAATACATAGATGAATTACACTTAAAATTAAAATAAACAGAAAGACCAGCAGTATATCAAAAAACACACATATGTAAATTTTTTTGTTTGAAAATAAGGAGAGATATCTATGGGTGGGGAATTCTACGAAATTTCGGGCTAAATCGGGGAATTTCACTGTCGAAATTGGGGAATTTTCAAAAATGAGTTTGCTACCCTGATATGTATGTACAAGTACTTTAGTATCTACATATGTATGTATGTACATACACCCACTATAATTGTTCTTAAGTGTTCAGTCAAAAATATTTGAAAAACAAAATTCAAATAAAATACGCTTACTTCGCTGTTTTGTTTAGTTTCTTCGCGTATTTCTTTCCTCTTCTCTCCCTCGCTAATTTGGATATATGTATGCACATCTATACATAATATAAAGGAAAGTCGAGATTCTTTGTACGCGGTAATCTCGAAAACTACTGAACGGATTTTGACGAGATTTTCTGTAATATATTCTGTATCGATAGGAGAGTGACTTTTTTAATTTAGAATTTTAATAGGATTGCCACCTGATAAGAAAATTACTATGTTAAATTCTAATAAGCGTAGGCGTCAGTTCTGCACCGTTCCTGCCAAATGAAAAGAATTAGCCTCTGGATGTATTATTTTTCTGAGTAGGGTTGCCACCTGTTTAAAAACTATAAGGTCTTCACCGTCTGTTGGATAAAAAAATGAGGTACCAAATGGAAGTGCATGGCCTTCGCATGTGCAAAAACTTTAGGTTTTTTGAGTAGGGTTGCCACCTATTTAAAACGACTATCTTCTATACATAGTATAAAGGAGAGGCGAGATATTCTAACCACTCTACTGAACGGATTTAGACAAGATTTTTTATGTACATATATAATAAACGAAGTACATGATGATATATGATTACTTTCTCCAAATACGTAAATGTGCATACATACATATGCATACATTCAGCGCGTGGCGAAGCCTCGCGCATCCGTGACCGGCTAGTAACCTATATAAATGTATATTGTCTAACTTGTTGGGTAGCTGGCGAGGCCTAGTCTCTAGTCTACCTTTACCTACATATGTATTATGTGCAGCGGGCGGAAAGACCTTATTTCAGCTCCGCGTTGCTAACAAGTGGATCGTCACGGTCGCGATCGGAAGAGACATGTCAATTGACCCACCTAAAGCACTAAAATTACATAATTGCAAATTAAATGACAATATACATTAATTACGGATTTGGTCGCATTTTTTACAACTTTTGCTTTAATTTTTCTAAAAAACAAATATGTACACCTCGAGGTCAAGTTTAACGAAAAAATGTAATTCGAACATTATTGTGACCTTCGAACCTTCTTCGACTTCCAGCAAATTTTAATACGTTTGCTTTCGTTGTCGTAATCCCCATTTGTTCAGTAGACTGATGGCTCGCGTAATTTGTGTTCGTACGATTGCCGACTCGCTCACGTCCGCCAAGATTTGACCCCTGATTTTGGACGTTCTTTAACACATACATTGCATCTTACATTTTGCGTTTTTCTATGACACCTAGTTTCTGTGGAATGTCACATAGCACAGTGGTTTCTGAGCGGGCAAAAATCCACAATTTTGTTGGCCAGATACGAACGCATTTGGTATTGTCGTAAAGGTAATTTATCCATTATCAATAAAATGAATAATATCTATAAAGTAAAAGGGTTACGTCTTGCGCTACCGCTTCACCGGCTCATTGAGCTCGATACATTAATACTCGTACTCTACTCCTCTTACTCAATCCTAACTCTAAACTTGGTCTCTCGCTCTCTCCCAACTAAACAATATTAGTCAGAGCCACGATGCAGAAAATAAAGGTGGCGCCATTCGCGGACCAGGATTAGCGGTCTCTACGTCGATTTGACAGCATCCACCCATTCGCTGACGTCACACAATACTTTTGTTTACAGTCACTGTTGCCAAATTTGTGCTTTTCGAACTAAAATTAGTGCGTAATCAAAACGCGAACATTTTTGAGTTTGGTGCTTTTGTTTTTAGTTTGAAGCCACCAAATTTGTAAAACATAGAAAAATGGAAACAAAATTTATAGCAATCGTAAGTGAATATGTGGCATCACCTTCAATCATGCCAGAAGAAATCGACCGTAGAGCAAAAAACATTAATTTTTATTAATTCGAATCGGCTCCTTACAATACAATTTTTTATGCATATGGGCAATTCTCAATTAGTTCGAACTTTCACGTGACTCGCCAATTTTTATTCGGACACATAATTTTCGCTGGTTTATTAACAAAAATCAGGTTACATATGTTGTGTAGATTATGCAAATGTAATGTGTAGATATGTAAAAAAGAACCACCGTACATATATGTGCTTGCAATAGAAAAGAAGTTATGAAGAGTCAAAGTGGCGTGCCTCCTTTTTTTAATTCTGACACTCGCGGCTTTTATAATATACTGTAGCTGGTGCATACCTAAAACTGTTATCGGACAACTTTTATAGCGTCCTGGAGCATAAAAGGAATCACTCTAGATGTGGCCGGCTTATCTGCTCTCATTAGAAGATAGTTAAAAAAACAACTTCTTTAAAAGGTTACGATGCGTGCACGAAAGTGAAAATGCATATTTTTTTATTAGCCCATCGTCTGCAATTGGAAAATTTAGCCAAACACGTGTGTGCTCCATTGTACAATATACTACCGAAATATGATCCTCGTGCACCACTTTTTCTATTTGTTCTTTAAAAGCGAAAAAGAAGCAAGAAAAATTAAAAAAATATATATATATATGTATATAGTACCCAAAGGCACTTTTTGTCGTATACTACTACTATACTAAAAAAATTGTTTCACAAAAAAATTCAAAGTTTCAGAGAATTGCCCATATAAAGTTCTTAAATATACCAATAAAAATTTGGTGTTTTTTTCGAGAACAAAGCCATTTTTCTTGGGTTGTATGCAACACTGCATTTTGTTCGATTCTTCCTCTTCTTATTGTTGAGCTCGTCTTTGCAATCTCATTCTTGTATTTGATGACGTCACGCCCGTTTGCTCTCGGCTCGATTGGCGCAATCTTGTATTCTATCAGGGGCACCGAAATTGCGCATATGGAAACTGTACATTTACAGGTCTATTCTGCGCTGGTAATAAAAAGTTTGTAACCGGTAATTAAAGTGTCTGTCAATTTTTAAACCCTTTTCGTATTCTGTGTACTCTTGTAACCAGTAAATTTTGTTACCATCTCATAAGCTGGTAACAAAGTATTGCCCCGTGAAATATGCAATGCCACAATTTGCACAATTCTTCATAGCTGAATTACTGAATATTTTAACTGCATTACCAACGTTCCTAGAATCGCGGTGACAAGTGGTAACATTTTTTGGTAATAAAATTTTCCGGTTACAATATCTTCGGTAACGTGCAGAATAGACCTGTTAGACATTATTTCGGTTTTTACCGAAATTGTGCATGTATGCATTACTTCGTTTTTTTTTTGTATGCATTATTTCGCTTTTAAAACGAAAGTACGCATATGCATAATTTCGGTATTTTCTCGTACACGTGCACGAATGCATTACTTCGTTTTTTTTTCATATGCATTATTTCGGGTTTGAGTCGGGACTGTGCATATATGTACATATGTATACACTATTTCGATTTTTGTCATATGCATTATTTCGGTTTCCAAACGAAAGTGTGCGTATGCATAGTTTAGTTTTTTTCTCATATGCATTATTTCTGCTTAGTAAGGGTTATAATCCTTAATCCGAAGGTCGCCTACGCAGAAAGAAGCTCTGCGCAAAAATACTTCCGCCTCTCTTTTCCGGCAACACAGAGAATTCTACTTAGTACGGTTTACAATCCCTAAGCGCGGCCGAAAGCGGCCTACGCAGCAAGAAGTTCGGCGCAAAAATACTTCTGCCGCGATTTTCCGGCAACACAGAAAGGAGAATTCTACCTAGTAAGGAGAATTCTACCTAGTAAGAGTTATAATCCCTATGCGGGGCCGAAGGCCGCCTACGCAGAAAGAAGTTCTGCTCAAAAATACTTCCGCCGCTCTTTTCCGGCAACACAGAAAGGAGAATCCTACTAGGAAGTGTTATAATCCCTAAGCGCGGCTGAAGGCCGCCTACGCAAAAATAAGTTCTGCGTAAAAATATTTCCGCCGCTCTTTTCCGGCAACTCAGAAAGGAGAATTCTACTTAGGAAAGAAGTTCATTTTCTTATTTCGCTTTACAACTTACAAACCATTAATAAATGGGGCATACATTTTAATTTTGTTTTTTTAATATGCGTAAGTTCGGGTTGCAACCGAAACTGTGCATGTATGCACTATTCCGGTGTTTGTCATATGCATTATTTAGGTTTTCAACCGAAAGTTTGCATGTATGCATTACTTCGTTTTTCTCATATGCATTACTTCGGTTTTGAGTCGAAACTATGCATGTATGCATTACTTCATTTTTCTCGTATACATTATTTCGGTATTCAAATGAAAGTGTGCACAAGCATTATTTCGTTTTTTTCATATGCATTATTTCGGTTATCAACCGAAACTGTGCACATACTATGCGCTATTTCGGTTTTTTTCATATGCATTATTTCGTATACACAGTTTCCATATGCACAATTTCAGGGTGCCATTCTAGCATTCTTGAGTCAGTTTTGGCTTCACACGGAAATAATTTTCAAAAATACAACTTATCAGATATTAAGTTAAAATTTTAATTTTTCCATTTACAACTGCTTAAAATAATAGCAAAAAATTATTTTGTTTAAAAGATTTGAATTCTGTAGTTTTGACTCGCTATATTTTAAATGCAAATTTATTTGGTTGAAAATAAATTTTTTTTTTTTATTCCATAATTCCATATTCTTTTCTCTATTAAAAAAATAAAAAAATGTACTACTTTTTTTTTGCACTTTGCGAAACAATTAGTTTTTTTGCAAATGCATCAAATGATTTTTTCATTTCTTGTTAATGCCATCAGATCTGCATCACTCATTCTGTTTTCAAATGAGATATCGAATTAAATGGCATGTCCTCTAGATGTGCAATAACATAATTAAATTTAAAATATTTAATGAGTTACAGCTGGAAAACAGTCGATGACACTATCGATAGTTCTCATTTTTTAAATATCGATGGTTTTTAGTCTCCATCAACAGTCTTGTAATGTAATGTCTATTTAATTGGAAGTGATATGGAAGAAAATGCATAGCACCGTCAAAAAAAATGGCACAAATCAACGGTACTTTGTAGACCCTTCAAACTTTCACTTTATTACTAGAGTTGAATGGGCTATAAAACTGCATGCTCAAAATCTTTCTACAAATTCAGAAAAAACTTAGAAATTACGATAAAACTGTGTTGATATTTAAGTTTTTTTATAAAGTTTGAAATTTGGATACATATGGTATTTCTTAAACAATATACCTAGCTATACCTTTATAAAAAAAATAATTTATATTAATCGAAAAATAAATAAATCAAACCAAACCGGGTGACCGTAATATTTTGTCGCGGGGTGTTTATGGCTAAGTAACCATAGCGGTTGTCTAATTTATATATGTATGCATAATTTTTAACCTGGCTATTAAAATTTAAACAATAACTGGTATGATCCCGAAGTGTATAATATGTACAAAAATCTATCTATACTAACCTCTGTTACTAATAAAATGAATTGGATAACAAGATTCAGATTGTACATCTTTATTATTAGAATTCTATAGTACTAATGATAGTATCGATAGGTATTATTTTTTCAACATCGAAAACCATCCAGCTAAACGGAGAAATTTGCTTGTGAGCTGGCGATGTGCTGTCTTTATTCTTCCAAGAACTTCAAGAAATTAGAGCCTACTGCCTACAAGAAATGCAATTCCATAACCCCCTATTTCGCGAGCTAGATTTTTGTTTATTTTTATTGTAAAGAGCTGACCAGCTCTTTTTTCTATTGCTGGGCATCTCTGATATAAAGCCTTTACGGTAAAATATTTTTTAACGAGTTTCCATCAACGCATGCCCAAGAGACACAAGCTTCTTCTCCAAAACATAGTCTGAGTCTTGAGGTTTTTATACGCCTCCCAGAGGCCATGGTGTTTTACGAAAAGTCTTTTTATGGAACAAGTATCATAGGAAGGCTTGCCATTGCCCGCCGAGCTGCGATCGCTTGTAGTAGGAGATCCGACAAGGACATAACCTTTACCCATCTGTTTAATGGATGAAATCTACTTTGTATGAAATTAGCGTGTTAGGAAATATTTCGCGAAAGCATAAAGCCTTTTGAATGTGTTAAACAGATGAGTGAAAATTACTAAGTATTACCTACCTGTTCATACCTGCCAACCCGATAGGCCAGGAAAAAAATAGACAACCCAACGTTTTCACATTCTATAGGCTTAATACTTTCGATTGGTATATAATTTGTTCAATGAGTACAAAAGTAAAAAAATAATTATTATTTTTCAATATTTAATTAAAAAC
The DNA here is from genome assembly GCF_013731165.1 of Rhagoletis pomonella. Lineage (NCBI taxonomy): Eukaryota > Metazoa > Arthropoda > Insecta > Diptera > Tephritidae > Rhagoletis > Rhagoletis pomonella. Next base: position 2,748,948 of record NW_023458563.1, on the reverse strand, counting down.
ATCCTGGCCAGGATTTTTTCAGCCAACCCTCTCGCGAAATATTTATTAACGCGTTAAATTTCATTCAAAATAGATTTCATCCATTAAACAGATGGGTGAGGGTCCGTGCCCTTTTCGGGTCTTAGACTATTAAGAAAAAAGCTTGTATTGGATGTGGCTTGGCTCAGGAATTGAACATATGTCCTACCGCCCGGTATTATAACCTTAAACCATTCGGAGACAGCGCTATGTTATGCAAAGATATACTGGACGTTCAACAAAATGTATACAATATTATGGACCTTCCCAAAATAGAAAAACTCGTACCTTTTGACTAAACTTTTACGAAATATTCTAAAATCGAAAAGTCTGGCTTTTTATATAATCGTGTGCTTTCATGGGAAACGAAAAACAATATATTCTTACAAGCATATGTTTTTAAATAAATATTTACATTTACATTAGTATCAAACGCAAAATGTTGCCCTTACATACGTACATATTCGCATTATAGAATGCGTCATGATAAAAATATCCATTCGTAACATAGAATATTCGTATCAGCAAGAATTCGTTTGATGGCCTATCATTAATTACCGTTCATTTCGAGTGAAAAGCAATTTTGACAGTTTTTTGTGAAAATATATATCATGCGAACGTTTTTGTTTATCAGATGAAGCCATAAAGTAACGAAAACCAACCAAAACATACAAAAAACCGACAAGAATCTATGTAAGTGGATATTTTACACCAAATGAAATAAACATGAAAAAAGTGCTTACGAATGGTAGATTAGGATACATTTTGCAACAGATCAAGACCATTCACAATAATCTATTGATTGAACTCAAGCAGAAATATTAGAATAAATGCGCCGTCATAACAGGGTTATGGAAGAGTTGAAACGAGAGTATGTAAATTTATAGAATATTTATGTTGGTCGTCCTAACAATTGAAGGAAATAAGAGTCTGTGATATTTACTTATTTATGTCTGTAAACACGAAAATAATGAGGTTTTGGGTTGAGATATTTTTATTTTCTAATGTATGTAGATTAAGATGCAAAAAGCGAAATGAATTAAAATGATTTGTTTAAAAAGCCCGCTGTCGCTGTTGGGTTGTGCGTCTTAATGTTGTTACATGCATAAATCGAGGCACCTACAGTTTTATGCCCCAGGTGGATTTTATGAGTAGTTTTCTCATGGCATAAATACACTCGAGGGTTTCCCATTGCCTGCCGAAAGGCGACCGCTGTTAGAAAAAACATTGTAACTTACATGTTGCTCGAACCAAGGATCGAACCCAGGTCCTTCAGAGTGGTAGTACGCACCTCCAACCTTAATAGGAATACAACTTTGTGTTATTAAAAGAAATACTTTTGGGTAGCACAGCACTGTATACATACATACATACATCAAGGCAATACAAAAATGAACACATTTAAATAATGTTAGAAAAAAGTCATTAGCCCATCTCTAACTTCGCTTTTAGACCATGCCGATTTTACTATTTTGTGTGGGTATGTATGTACATACAGTGGTGGAAAAATAAAAAGGGACACGACATTTTTCAAATGTTACGTGGATTTTCGGTAATTTTTTTAACACGTTTCCTTCCATACACAGTATGTTCCACAATATTTTTGTATGGAAAAAAGTGCGTAATACATTCAGAATAAAAATTATCAAAAATCAACGCAATTTATTAGGAAATTCAAACTTGTACTTCATTCTACTAAAATTACCTAATGGGCTATAAACCTGCATTCTCTTATTAAAAAGTTGAAATTTAGATGTAATTTAGCTGAATTTGCATAATTTTTGCACAAGGCTTGGAATATGAATTTATATCGTTTTTTGTTAGATAATCAGCTATACTTTTATAAAAAAAATACTAAATATTAAGTAAACTAAAGAAAAATAGGGAAAAAATTTAAAATGTCGTGCCCCTTTTTTCCACCACTGTATATCATTAAAGCGTTTACGAATAAACGAGGGTTGAAGCTATCCGTGAAATGTATAATGGTTGTAGTCTCTCTTAGTATTACTTAAAATGCCAGCCGAAATTTCCATTTAACTCTCCGCAATGTGGCAAATGTTAAGTATATTTGAGAATGATATCCACTAATGCGCCAAACCAGCCATACCATTCATTTCTTCACACCCGATATCACTCGCATCAAAACAAAAGGCATACAAATTTCGCCCTTGTATCTGCGTTTTATTTTACATAAATTGGATTTCCTTTGTGCATTCAAGCTAGTTATTTTGTGCTCCTTATGGTTTTCCCCACACTTTTACATGACAATACTTACCCAAAAGCTATGAGTTGAAGTAAAAGTAAGTTAAACTAATGACAACACTAAAGATTTTTTACATTATTGTGGATAAGCAAAATACATACTTTTTTCTTATGAAAAAATATTCCAGTAAAGCAAATTTTATTTCACATAAATCGTAACTGAATGCTTTAAATACATATGTATGGAGATATATGTATCGTGGGCCGAAAATCCGTTTTTTTAGAATTTTGATTGGTAAAAATAATCTGTGTGAAATATGACAATTTTTGGTGTTATATCTTAGACTCGCCCAAGTCCATGAAAGTTCAAGTGCTAAAAAAAATATTCTTAGCTTATCTCGATTCTCTACAAAAAAGGTCCATACACCAAATTATGTAGGACTAATACTTTCGACGATACTTGAAATTTTAGTAAAACAAGTAAAAAGGTCTAATCTCGGGTGGAGCCGAACATTAGATACCCGGCGCAATTATTAAATATAGTTTTTTCGCCTTTCCGAAAACTACCGCTACATGGTAAGCAGTTTAGCAGTTAGTGGTTTTATCCCTATTTTAAACATCTTCGATAAACTTATGTAGTTATATGTGGGCGGTGTCACGCCCATTTTACAAAATTCCATAACAATGTTACTTCTTTTCAAGGGATTGTTGTTAGTATCAATTTTGTGTAAATTAGCGTCCTTAAATTTCGAAATATCAAAGAATCAAGCATTTATGAAATTTATTGTTATACAGGGTGTCCCAGACGTAACCTGCCAATTTTTAGGGGAAGGTAGGTGGGGGAGTGAGCTCCCTGATAAACAAAAAAATTTCAGGTAAAAGTGTCACCATTTTTGAGATATTACAATTTTTTTGAATTAAAAAAAATTGTGCCTTTTCATGTATTTTCTTTAACTGCATCTACAAACCAGGCTATACTTAGTAAATTTTTTATGTAAAATACTTCCAGATAGTTGCTTCTCCATACTCAAATGCAATGTATTTAAAATATATTAAGGAACCATCATAAAATTATGACTATTGTGGTATTTTTAACTTTTTGATATTTTCTTCCCCAACTTTGATTATCTCTGGTGAAAAAAATGTACGGAGCTATAACTTTACATTACACAAAAAAATTGCTCATTTAATAAGGATTTCAGAAAGGTGCCACTATTACTATTTCGAATAGAAAAAACAGTTATAGCCGCTTTTGTGGGCAAAGGACTGAGACACGCTAGAATATATTTAATAGATTTAAATTTAAGTTGCTCTTGTTACCGACCAGTGACATGCTAAATAGTGCAAAGGTACATTATTACCTGTTCCTGACATTATTTTATGTTACTTATCGGAATTAGTGAAAGTGGATTTTGTGAAATTGGACCCTTCGAACATTGTGATATTAATACTATGACAGAGAACACGCAGTATACGTCGCATGAATATGGGGATATTCACGTAATTTACGGTGATTCCAAAAATCGAGTTAATTTTTTATTCTATGGATAAGTTTTCGAGATATTTTCAATTTACAGTTATTCAGCTTAAAACAAAAATTGGTTCCACTTAATCACGTATATCTTACGAACCAATTTAGCAATCTTAATATTAAATACGGCAAATGAAAGCTAATAAAATTCTCCATACATATATCACTTTCCGATAGGACTTACAGTTTCTGATAAATTAAGTAATCATTCCAGTTTTTTTTAATGAACAAATTTAAAAAAATATCAAACTTTAACAGAAGAAAAATTTAAAAAGTAACAGGTTCTGTGCCAAATTTTCGCATCTGTGCTAAAGCCTGTTTTGTTACAAAAAAAAAATCAAGTTACTACTGAAGAAAATAGATGTAGATATAAATAAAGAAATAATAGTGGTCAAATGAAAATACGCAGATTTTTTTTATGAAAAATGAGCAGGAAAGAAAGTTGCTCATACGCCACGTTAACCTGTATAACACGCTTTTCTGCTCATATTTCATACAAAAAATCTTTGCGTATTTTCATTTGACCGCCATTATTTCCTCAAGTAGCACACTGGTGTTTAAATTGGTGTAAATTTATGGATTTTGGTACAAATCTGATTAGATTGAATAAAAAAAGAACGTTTTGGTGTATTTGTTATTCCACCAGTATTTCTTTCAAATCAAAATTCTACCTTTAACATTTTGGTACTATTTATTCATTGAGATTAGTACGAAAACTACACCAGCTCCTAAAATGCGCCACTTTTTTCATTTGGTTCACAAACAGCTCCACGTTAACAAATGTCATTAAAATTATTCAGGCGACATTCTGAGCAGTGATGTGCTGAATTCTCGGTACCCAATACTTGAAAAAAATTTCGGTACCCAATACTTCTTTTTCGGTGCCCGATACCGATTCGACACACTAAACTTTCGTCATTATATCTGTGCCGTTCAATTCAAGTAGCTTAAGTCACTTTAGATGGTTTGACTTTGAATTTAAAAAAAAAAATCAGTTTCCTTTGAAATTGTTTTATATTTTAATTAAGATTCTATTATAGGGGCATCTTGAACTACATCATTGGCTAGTTAAACGTTAAAGTATTGTTTGGGAATCCAATGAAATGTGGCTCTAAAGGGAAAAGGACTTATCTCGACATAGGCTACTTTTGGGGGTAACAATTATTGATATTTTATAAGACATCGCCTAGAAACCCAAAATGCACAAATAAGATGGTCCTTTCTCAAGATGTGAGCAATGTGTTTGTATGTATGTAGTTAAGTGAAGGAAGTATAATGTGTGCATCGAACAAGGCAGGCAATTAAATCTGCACAATAATGATCAAGGCGAATTTAATAAGGTGGTGTTAGCCGTGTATAAGTAAAAAATTACACTTACAAATTATACGCAGATATTCATACTGTCATTAGTAAGAACTACAACAAACACGTAATTTTGATGTAAGTCCTCCACGGCGAAAAATTCAGATACGCCGGTAACACAACCTTATTAAATTCGCCCTGATACTGATGTCGCAAAACACACTCTCGCCTTCTTTTACTTATCGCAACCGAAAATCGGTACCGAGTATCGATCAATACTTAAAAGTAGCGACTCAGCACATCACAAATTCTGAGAGCAATTAACAGTGGACCAAAGAATTCACCAAAAAATGAATATTGAATACACCACACAGTAGCTTTGTTCCTTTACAGATAGCCGCATTTACACAAGGTAGTGTTAGCCGAATATAAGTAACAAATTACAAAAGAAAATTACAAGAAACACATAATTTTCACGTTATGCGGTGAAAAATTCAGCTGTTGCTCCAACTTTAGACAGATTAGGCTCAGCTACTTTGATTTGCTTCTTTTACATATTGTGTTGTATTTTTTGATAAAAATGGGCGATTTATTTAATTTGATAAAGTGTGGCAAAACCTGAGTATTTGTCAACAATTTTTAAACATAAAATGCGATTAAAAATTCGCAGCAAATACATATGTTCAGTTGTCAATAGCATCGGTCAGGTGTTTACTAGCTAGTTTCTGCTAGTTTGCGTTTCTTGACTTTTTCTATATTTCACTCGCTGTGAGCGTAACTCTGTAATTCTTCCCATTCTTCTTCCTGATAATGATCTGCTAGGAAAGTAAAGAAACAAAGCTAGTGTGTGTGTACATAATACACTGCCTGTTTTAATATGAGCTTATTATACATACCACAAGTAGAGCTGCTATCAGTGTTGCCGTTTTGATAAATTGGTAGTTTCATTTCAGGGCTGTTCTGGTTTCGTTCGAAATTGATTTCTCATCGATTTGGATTTCCTATTCTAAATTTTAAAGATCTTTTGTAATCCTATCAAAGTTTTGAAGTTATAATAGAAAATAAATCCTATTCGAAATGTCAAAAATGCATTGAGCTGTTGTTGCATAGTATTCGTTTATTAGAACATTTGTAAAAATTTTAAATAAATTTTGTCGAATGGCGGTAATACAATGGTGATGTGAAAGTAGAAAAGCGTACTGAAAGCGTGCTAAAATAGCCTAAAACTCGTACCGAAATATTAAGATTATGTTGCTGACATTCCGTAATTTTATTGCATCATGGTTAAATGAAAACAAATAAATTAAAATTAAATTGCGCGAGCACAGTAATATATTTTTTTTTGTTACCAAATACAAAATGTTTATATCGATTGTATTTTTTTTTTACATTTTAGACATAAAATAATTGATATAAATTGAGTTAATATCAAAGATTCATACTTTTACATGAAGCAAAATCAGAAACGAAATAAAATATCAATATCTGATGATTAAAAAAAATTGGTAGTTTGGAAACTGATTCGGTAGGATTTTTTGTTCCTAAAAATATTGTCGAGTGGTAACATCGGTTGGTATATTTAATACACCAGTGGTGAAATATGCATCAATAAGGCGCCCCTACACGCTTAAAGTTTGTTTGGGTACTAATGATTCAACATCATGCCTTCACAAATGCAGCTATAAGTTGCATGGTATATATGAGTACGAACAACAGCGAGAATTTTTTCTACATAACATAGGCGAACGCTGATTTGATTTCTTCTTTTCGTACGCGAACGTTAACAAAACATGTTGAAATGTATACGTTCGCGTTTGCGTTCGAATAATGGACGTGTGGTAGGCGCTTAAACTTCTGTCAACTGTGTTCTTTTGACGAGAAACATTTTTTATACCAAATTCTCAAACTGAATTGTGTCTAGGGCAAAATAAATACACCGTTCTTGGCTTGGTAAATATTTTTGTACCAAACTCAAGAATCTGTGTAAGTTTTCAACGACGACCATATTTTCAAAGTATTATAAAAGTAAGGCTAATTTCACAACCTAGAGTAATAGCGTTACGCGATGCAATGGAAATCGCTCAATCCAAAGAAACTTCTTCGCCAGCATAATCGCTGGCGATTAAAACGTAGCTAGTGTTTAAATTGTAGCAAAATTATACACGAACAATTTTTTATAATAGGGGAGTTTACGATGAGTAGCATTTTAGATTTAAAGTTGCTACGTACCAATCTAGCACATATTTTGTTGTTGGGAAAGCAACAAAACGTGTGATACATTGCTACGTAGGGATTCCCCTAATATATTTTTTTTGTTTCCACAACCCTTTGACAATTTATACCGAAACTAAAGCATATTGTATTGTATATAATAGCAGTAGAAGAGATGTTTAATTTATTATATAAATATGTACATATGTATATTTTTTATTTATTTGGGCTTTAAGTATGAGAAAAAGCTTTTTTTAACAAACTGCATAATTTTTATTTGCTTGCACAGCGATAAACACCAAAGACTGTGTAAATATTGGTTAGAAGCGATTTTTATGTATTCTCGCTACGCTAATACGTTAGGTTGTAAACTTAGCCTAATACTGAATCTCAGCTGGACGCCATATTAAAGCTGTATGACTACTATTTAGCTAATTTAACAATTTCATTATGTACATTGGCTCAACTATGCCACTTTATGGATATTTTCGACCCTGTTTTAAACAGCGCATCTCTTAGAAAATTAAAAATGGCCAAAAAATCACTACTTTCAAAATGTAACTTTTTCCAGATTTATTTAAAATCTTCAAATCCACATAAATTTTGAGGCGCTCGATTTTTAGAGGGGTAGGACCGAAATTCACTCGACAGAATGTACCTCGTTTTTCATGTCTGCATATTATGAATACTGAGATTTATAAAAATAATTCTAAGTTGTGCAGATTAAAAAAGAGCTTCGGTGTAAATTTTATGTCTGAGTTAATTTTAAATTTGATTATTAGTAAATTTTATTCCTCGAATCATTTCGTACTCTTCACACTCATGGGAATATATTTATGCTAGAATATGATGTAAATGATTTACCATTATGGTGTATGATTTGAGCCAATTATGAGTACGTATTTTACACCAACAGAGTTTATTTTATGTTCTAGAAACAAGAAAACTTGTATACCACTGGCATAATATATATACCGAAAATCAGTAAAAAAAAATTACGGTAGGTGTAAATAATACACGAAAAAGCGGTATAACCTTTACACTGAATGGAAATAAACTGTTCAAAACGTGCGCCTAGAAATGGCATATTTTTTATATTGAAAATGTATATCACGCCGATGCAAAAAATACACAAAATATTTTGGTGCATTTTTGACTTTTGTGCTACTTGAGTCTTTATTTATCCATCGATTTTCTTCAGTAGTAACTTGATTTTTTTGTAACAGAATAGGCTTTAGCACAGATGCAAAAATGTGGCACACAACCTGTAATTTTTTTAATTTATCTTCTGTTAAGGTTTAATTTTTTTTAATTTTTCATTAAAAAATAAAAAAAAAACTGGAATGATTAATTAATTTGCAGAAACTACAAGTCATATCGGAAAGTGATGTATATATGGTTTATGGATTTATTAGCTTTCATTTGCCGTATTTGATATTAAGATTGTTAAATTGGTTGGTAAGATATACGTGATTAAGTGGAACCAATTTTTGTTTTAAGCTGAATAACGGTAAACTGAAAAAATTTCGAAAACTTATCCATAGAAAAAAATTAACTAGATTTTCGGAATCACCGCGCGATTCTACATAGAAAATGGATAGTGGCGTCTGGAGAACAAAAACCAAACTAAAATTTGTGATCCAGTGTATTTAAGCTTAGCAATGAAAATAATTCAAAATTTTGCAATAAATAATACTTAGAATTCTTTGTGTAAATTTGCTTACGGTTAGAAGAACTTTAGCCGTCCTATCTGAAGGGGGGCTTAATAGGTCAAGAAACTATGAGTACGCCAGAATCGTCAGGTCTCCATGTTTATCAATATTACACTAGTTCTTGAATAGATTTCGCTGATATAATTATCCTATGATATTTATTATAAACAAAGTCGGCTGAGATTTTTTTCAAGTTCAAAAGTCATAGAAGAAATGTTTTTCATATGTTGCTTTAACCTTTGTATCAACGTTTCTTATACTTATCGTTTTGTCATGAATTGTATAAAATAGTTCCACATGCTTTTATAGGCTGAAAACAAGATTTTTACGTCCTGTCCTTAATTTTGTTCCATATATCGTGATGAAGTCTAGACC
>NW_023458563.1:2676686-2739587 GCF_013731165.1 Rhagoletis pomonella | reverse complement strand
GGTAAATTGTTACCAAAATTGGTAGAAAAAAATTTGAATTTTGAATTATTTACAGTAAAACGCGCTTAAGCACCTCACGAAAAATATCAGCTTTTTAAGGTACTTAGGCGGGTTGGGTACTTAAAAGAACCCGCTTAAGTACCTCGATGCGGGTACTTAAGCGAACATAATTACTGATGTAGTTACATCTTCTTGTTAACTTACATAAATACTAAGAGGCTAAAAATTACCGTTGATTTCAAAATACGTAAATATTTTAAGGAATTTTAAAAGAGCACTTAAAAGGGGAAAATTCGAAGTAAAATTGTAAATGGGGCACGAAAAATTTAGGTACTTAGGTGGGTTGGGTAAATAAGCGGGGAGGTACTTAAGAGAGGGATTTTCTTCAGATTATATTAAAAAATTCACGGTGTCCAAAAATGTTGGCTACTTAAGCGGGTTAGGTACTTAAGCGGGTTTCACTGTAGTTTGAAATCAAATATGTATAGCAATTTCTTTCCAAATGTGTAGTCTACTTTATTGCATTAATTTTCGAACGCTTTAATGGACACTTTTTATATACGTACATACGTATAAATGTATATCGATAAAAGGCGAACAAATCGTGCTTCATTAAAAACTCATTTTACCGCAATGCCAAGGCGAATTCATATAAAGTGGTGTTGCTAGAACAGCTGCTTTAATTCGCCTCGGTACACATATGTCAAAACTCGTTATAAGTGAATGCGAAAGTAAGAGTTTTGGAATTTTCTTTCCCTTTTCCTACTTGAGCGAAGTTTAGCTGAAATTTAACATTTGTGTACCGAAAGAAAGTATTTTTAAACATTACTCTTTGTGATCTATCATACCTCTATGATATGAGTCCCTCAAGGTAGCCACCTAGACCCGATTCTGTTCTTGCTTTTTATAAAAGATATACAATTTTCCAAAATTTTAATGTATGCAGATGATGTAAAGCTTTATAAAGCGTACGTTTCAATTAATCAAATCAGACTTAAACAGCATGGCTTACTGGTGTAAAGTAAATCTTATGCCTCTAAATAAGAGGTGGGCAGCTTCCACAGAGAATTTTTGTAGTGTGCAAGAAATTGATGTCACTGTGTGCGTGCGAACAAGCCCAGTAGAAATCTTAAGCCAACAACATCGCTGTTGGTGGCATGAGCTTGCTGCTGTGTATACATGCCAGTATAAATTAACCTTCATTTCCATTTAACAAGCGTGGTTTCTCAGAGCGTATGCGTACCTTAATCATACACTTGTACTACTGCTGTATGCATATGGCTGTATTAATGTTTCAAACATACAAAAATGCATTAAGGGAACAGTATTAAAGCATTTTTACAAGATCCCCATATGTAAATGATACTTTTCTGATACATTTTAATATACGGGGACATACAAACAAGTAGCACTAACATATGCAAATGCATATCTTGAAAAAGCCCGTTTGTGCTGAAAAAAGTATCGCACAACACGTCCGTTCACTAAAATTTTTGTACAAGACTAAAAATATTACAAAAATTCCACTTCAAATTTATCAAGAAATGTACTTAAAACAACGGCAACGTACATTCGCTTGCAATTCGCTGGAATTTTAATTTATTCGTGGAAATTCATGACTACGCATGAATTGTTCACACTAATTCACTCATATAGCAAGCATCCTTCAAGAATGCATACAACCGATTTCTACTGGGAGTCGTGCGGTTGCATGAAGCTTTCGCTGCCTTCTAAAGCAGAGCGTGTATGTATACACGAATATGCCCGCCGGGCAGGCGCCGCCCAGGTCTGCTCCAAAGAGAAATGTAAAATAATGTGCTTCTCGCGAAGAGCTGTTCATCCTTCTTCATATACAATAGGTAACCATAACCTGGAACAGGTATACAATTTTGTGGACCTTGGTATCACAATGGATCCTAAGCTTAATTTTAATCTTCACATAAATGTGACAGTCAACAAGGGTAAAGGTGTACTTGCATTTGAGAAACGATGGTCAAAATAATTTTGTGACCCTTATAGCACTAAAACCCTGTTTACAACATTAGTTAGACCAATTCTGGAATATGGTTCGGTGGTTTGGAATCCAAGGTATCAAATTTACTCAGACAAGATAGAATCAATTCAAAAACAATTCCTACTTTTTGCTTTAAGAAATTTCCGTTGGGATTCTCAATATAACCTTACACCTTATACGAGCCGATTAAAACTTATCAATCTTCCTACACTTGCCAGTCGCAGGCAAATGCTTGGTACAATTTTTATAGTTAAATTACTAACAGGGTCAATTTCAAGTCCGCTTCTCCTGAGCGAAGTCAGCCTTAATGTTCCCTCCCGGGTATCAAGACACTTTTGTCCCCTATTTCTGAAAGCTTGTAAAACTAATTTTGAATTGCACGACCCACTCCGTTGCTTATGCCAGGATTTTAACTCTCATTCCAGCACGTTTGATGTATCAGATCCGCTTTTCAGCATTAAGAAAGCGATACTATCCTTTCTCAATAAATGAATCATTAACTTAAAGACATAAAATCGGCTGTTGAATTTAGTTCTGTTGCAGAACAGTTTTAGATCTCGACACTTAACAAACTCCTGCCTACCGTGACTCGGCGCAAAAATTTAAAATACTGGTTCCGTACGTCATGAGGACTGCGCCCCTCGCGCGGTTGGGCGGGAATGGAGGGTAAAAACCGTTGGGATTATTATTATTGTTATATTATTATTATAAAGCGAAAACAAGACACAAACGTAGTTATTGTTTTTGTACTACCGCTACCACCTAATGTGAATTCGCCTTGCGCAAAGCCGAGAAGCTTCTGATTATTTAAATATTTTAAATTATCACTTAAATAAAAATAAAAAAATGGACAGGTATGTAATTACGCACTATGATTGTTCGCAAAAAAGAATTTAAATCAACGCCATTTTTTATCAATTGTAATTGTTAAATGGAAAAAACTACAAGACTGGCAAAAAAAAACGGGAATTTTTAGCTGCACATTGTTGGTTATGCTCAAATATTATAATTTTTTAAATTTCTTTAATTGTTGTATGTATATAGCTTGAATCCTTGATTTTTATGGGTATGGTTGACCGCGCAAACAATATTCTTATACAAAAAAATACCGAAAAATGTTTACTTGAAAAATATTGTGAAAATAAAAAACACCAAGCTGTTTTTGAGTCACTGTATTTGTCTATAACAACTCCAGTTGAAAATTTTCAAATTTTGAAGTTACGTTGTTGCCTTTAGCTTCATCACCTTCGGTTTTTGGTTGAAGGAAACTGAGAATATGCCATTTATATGATCTCAAATACCTATAATTAGTTAAATAAAATATTCCTTAAAAACAATTTTAATTTTTATTGAAATACATTACTAAAAAATTAACAAAACTTTAACTTTTATTAAAATAACTTAAAAAGTTATTGGTACATATTTTCCACATTTGGTAAATTTTTTTCAATCGGATGGTAAGTATTATTTTCGTCAGTGGCAACCCTGAATCCAGCTTAACCGCAGCTGGCTTCTTTTACAGTAGACACTTTTTGTAGTCGTTCTTTTGTCAGTGTCCACTTTGTTTTAATAGAAAGCAGATACTAGCTGGAAGCTTAACAAAGTAAAACAAGGTTTTAGATTGTATCCCGCAAGTCGTTCCCATAATATAAACACTCACATATATTTATAAATATGTATATGAATGTTTGAATGTATTTACGTGATTTTGCGGTGGCTCTTCCGGTTAGCTTTATTGCCTTTAAAAAGAACCAGCTACTTTAGAAATTTACAAGTGTGGTCAATTTTTGTTAAGGCAAGTACATAGTATGTATATGCATACATATCGTCGCACCATGTCAATTACGATACCTTGCGCATGACTTTAGAATGATACGCAAGCTGGAAAATCGTCAAATTTCTAGTCTTCTTAGAAGCAGAGGATACTGGCTTTAACAAAGTGTCGAACCCCACACGTTTGCCTAATGATAAGGTGACCAGAATTGTTTAACATTCCAGGAGGACAAATTCTCCACATTGAAAACACAAAAAAAATTTTATATTTATTTTAACACATAAATAACGAATAAATTAACAATTCAAAGTTTCTCTAAACACAAGTCAAACAAGTTAATAGTACACTAGATCATGAAAAAATTAACGGTACTCCTAAATTTGTTATGAGAATTGAAGTTGGTTGTGTTTTTTGCTTAAAAATAACTTTTTAAATTATTTAATTGTAAATGTTCGTCTCGTTCTTCGTCTCTCGCCAAAGTTCGATTATAATTTTGTATCAACGCTATACCTCTTTTAGCAATATATTAACATATTTAATACTTTTAATCGTCTCTAAGGCAGCCAACTTCAGGGTAATTTTTTTAGAAAATTTAATGGCCTACAAGAATATGCCTACAAAAACCTTTATCCCTTTATTATAACTTTTCTAAACGGTTTAAAAGTTATAAAATTTTTAATGAAAACAATTTTTTTTACATGTTATTTACATAGAAAATTTCAAATGCCGACCAACAAATTTTAAAATTGAAATAAAAATATTTCCAAATGGGAGAATTTCCTTCTCAGTAAAATGTAGGTCATTTTAAGGCCATAAATTCGTCAGGCTAGTTATTTTGGATCACCCTAATATATATATACAAGAATTACGTTTACAGTAATAAGAATAAGTGGCAAATTTCCCGGAAAACACCCCCAAAAAAGTCTGGATCCGCCGCTGGGCCTATGTTATTTTGTTTGATTATGTACTTGGATGTGAAATAACACATTTTCTAAAAAAATTTAAGCATACTTGCGCTCCAATGCAACGAACATACTTGTTTTAAGCCATCTTTCAAATGCTTTTATCAAGATAAAAAATTCCACAAAAAAATATTGGCATTAATAAAACTTATACATATCTGGCAAACAAAATGACATATAGTAGGCAATAATTTTCCCTGTGAAGACGCGTCGTTAGCTAGTCTTTCAGTGTTGTAAAGGGTAATACGATCGCGAATTACCCCTTTCCCTTGGTCGCGGCAATCGATAGTTTGGATAGTCGATAGTCACAACTATCGATAGTATCTATACTATCGAAAATATCAACCCTATCGATAGTACTATCGATAGTTTTGATTAAAAAAGTCCAAAAATTAAACATAATTACATTAATTGAAAATGAGATCATAATTGCTAAAATATGTCCATATTTTTGTTAAGGAACAAAAGTTTATCAACGATTTTTAGCTTCGAGCAGCATCTGCGCTCTGAAATTATTTGCTCTACTTTGCTAAATATCCTTTCCGACTCACAAGATAAAGCAGGTACCGCCGGCTTTTACTCTTATATTGGCGACATACACGGTGCGTCTGACTCGCGGGTCATTTATGTACGTGTTGACTCACCTTCGACTACACACAGTTGAATCATTCAGGGTCATTCCAGGAGTCATGTCGGTGTAACTAACTGAAATTTATTTTCCCAAACGCATCCCAACCGACTCGCGAGTCAGACGTACCGTGTATGCCGCCGATTACTGAATAATGTATGTATGAGTTAAAATTATCGATAGTGCTAACAAAACCATCGATGTTTTCGATAGTCAAAAACCATCGATACTATCGATAGTGCCATCGATATTTTTCCAACTCAAGTAATTGGAGTGCGAATTACGAATGAGAGAGCAAACTACACTGAGGGAAATAATGCATAGTAAAAATGAATATTTTATATTTGATTATCGTTTAAAAATGTTCGTATTTAAAAATAATATTTTCCCTGCAGTAAATAGCGCTAGTTCAGAATTAATAAGTTTTATATGAAGAAAAATTCCGATTATTCGATTTTATTATATTTTTTTCTGTTCTTTTACAGATCGCATTTTATTAAATTTTTTTATTCTTTTATTTTTTTAATTATATTAAATTTGATCATTTTCTCTTCAATTTTTAAACGGCACTCAACAATTTAAATTCATTAAATTTGAAAATCACAACTGCCTCCACCGCGATTTGAACTCGCGACCAACGATGTTAGAGTCGGAGGTCTTCCCGCTGATTTTAGTATTGTACGAGAAGTGAGAATTTGTGTATTTACTTCTCAACAGAGCGCAACTGGCACACCAAAAGTTTCAACTGTCCCTCTCTGCAGCCGTTTGGCACTAGTTCAGAGATAGTTCTGAAATGTATAGGGCGGAACTAGCGCTTTAACACTGTCTCTAAATTTTACTGCAGGGCCCTGTGGGGAAAATGTCTAGTTTTGAACTGGTGCGCTTCTAGTACATTTAGAACCACTACTAGTTCGCGATAAATCTCTTTTGCATGCAAGCAACTGGCGAATTTAACACGGCGATGTCATAGGAATTGGAAATTGTCCCCCGCTGCATTACCTTTTCTATAGTTCCGAACCAGCCTTAAATTCGACATATGGGATCTAGTTCGCTTTGCACCCCATTTTCTATAGTTCAGAACCAGTTGTAAACGAAAAAAGTAACAAGATGTTTTCTTTTTGGGTTACCATGGTAGCAATTTTTAATTATTTGCAGAGAAATGTATTTTCAATCTGAAATCAAATTTGTTTGAATGAATGTAAATTAAATTTTGCATTTTAAAACACGTTTACATACCTTTGGCTGTAGCTGAATTTGCAGAGGTGCTGACTGTTATTGATTATATTCCAGAAGCTCCCAAAATGTTAAGATGTTAACACAAATTTTAGTTTTGTGTTACCAAACTATGAAAAAGCATCTGCGACGTGCAGACTGAAAGCGTAGTTGAACGAAAAACCCGCCAAGCAAAAATCTATTTAAAGTAAAGAAGCCCCCGCAGCATTCCTTTTTCAGTAGTTTCGAGTTAGTTCAAAATTCGCCAGATTAGATCTAGTTCGTTCTGCGTCCCTTTTTCTATAGTTTTGAACCAGTTCTAAATTCGTCATTTTAGATACAGATTTCTAAAATTGTTTTTTAAAAGTACCACATATCGCTGCTTTTGAACTGGTGGCGATCTAGTTACTATCGGACTGGTTCGTTTTTGCCGATAAAGATCTAGTACCCAACTACAAATTTGGTTCACCAGTTCGGGGTTTCCCTACAGGGAGGTGTGTACTCGTACGCCTAACTATCTAAAGTTTTAGAAAACTTTACTGGTTTTGCGTTCTCGTACCCAAAAAACTTGCAAAGTAGGGGAAATTGAGAGAGCAAAATGTGAAAGAGAGCTGGAAGTTTCTGCTGGAAAAATTTTTCCCAGCTAAAACTTGCAAGTAAGAAAATCAGCTGATCACAAACACATGTTTGTAAATAAACAAAAGAAAATATGGCCTTTTTGAGTTATTATTGCAATTTTTATTATTAATGCTAGTATACCACTAAAAAGTGCGTAAATTTAATAAGCACAACATTCATTGAGTTTATTTTTCGTTAATTTGCTATTAATCTCCAGTTTGTTTACCTGTGTGCTGACTATGGTTGCCGAATGACATTTTTCGTTTGTACCATAATTTACCTTTAAATATACCAAAATAGATTTAAATGCAGCATGCTGAAATGTTGTTTTGCTGAAGTTTTCGGTTTTGGTAGGTTGATTGTTGAAATGAAAATTTTATAATTATAAACCTACTTTATTACATTTTTTTGGATCAATGATGGGTGTTTGGAGGAGATACTAATAATATGCGTCACAATGTGATGTCAAAAATAATTATGAGAAAAATAACTTATTCATTCCGATATAATTAAATCGTATTTTAAAAAGGTTTTTCTTATCCATAACTATCAAATGTATAAAATGCCAAATCGGAGGAAAAGGCACCAAGCAGAAAATAAATTGCCAAATTAATCACCACTGGCAACTGTGCAAGTGATCAGCTGTTTCGAAGGATGCAAATTTTGCGTTCTCGTACTTTTGTTGATATTTCGTCTCTTTGAGAGCGAATGCTGCTAAATTCTCAGAACTTTTGCTGCTGGAGAATTTTGTCCTCTAAATACGAGTACACACCTATACTCAGATGTGAACAGTCAAATACGTGCGTAATACATTTTGTATGAAAATAGTATTTTTAAATAAGAACATTTTTAAACGATAATCAAATATAAAGTATTCATTTTTACTATGCATTATTTCCCTCAGTGTACTTGTAGCCAATTACAAAAATCCCATCAAGAAATATATAATTCTAAGGAATAATCCAACTATGCCCTATATACATATGGGAGTTTCCATACAGCCGTACGCGACATTCGTACGCTTATAGAGTAACGTAAATCTATCAAAAATAGAAGTTACTGAAAAAAAAGATTACGGTTATGTTGCAACCAAAGGGTACTATGTTTGAGAAAAAAATAAGCAGCCTCGAAACTTTGGTGTGGAAAATATCCGTTCAAAACAAGGTGATAACGTACGCGACAAAAAAAGAAGTGGTTTTAAGGCACATATACATATATGCGAAAGTCTGCGAATCATGAGAGTTTTTCTTTTCTTTAAAAATTCCTAAACTAAGCTAAATAATGTACCTTTACAATCCTTCCATTTTTTAATAGAAATTATCTCTGGTTAGTTTTTATTAAAAAAAAATTATAATAACGTACGCGACACAACGTACGCGACATAACGTACGCGACAGATTTTTCCCCCATACAATATTTTTACTAGTAACACATACTAAATTAAATTTTTTCAGTTCTTCTCTCCACCGTTTCGCGTTTTCAAAACCTTTTTCCGCCATCTGAATACGAAATTTAAAGTTATAAAGCCGTTTGAATTCATTTGCTTGCATTTTCGGCTTACATTTTCATGGAAACACGCATATATGCGAAAGTCTGCGAATCATAGGAGTTTTTCTTTTCTTTAAAAATTCCTAAACTAAGCTAAATAATGTACCCTTACAATCCTTTCATATTTTAAGAGAAATTATCTCTGGCTAGTTTTATATTAAAAAAAAAAAAAATAACGTACGCGACATAACGCGTTTTTTCCTGAAGTAATAAGGTGTCTTCTTTTGCCGCATCTGCATTCCTTTTTCGATAGCCTCCTTTTTTTGTGCTCTTTTAGCTTTGCTTCATTTTCTTTTAACTCTTCTCGCCACCGTTTCATTGTTTTACAACTATTCTAAATAATTTAAATGGAAAATTTGCAATTAACATTGGTTTTGATATATTTGATTGAAATTTTCGTACTTACAATAACGTATGCGACAAACTTTAAAGGGTAATAAATTTTTTTTTTTACTTCGGTTGGAAAGAAAATTTTACTGTATATCTTTAACTGAAAGAATTCTAGCTTAAGAATTGTAATCTGCATTACCTGCGATTGCCAATATACAAATGCCATAGACAAACAATGTTTTTGCATAACGTACGCGACATTAGAATACTATCAGAAGCAAATCAATAAATTACCGTTATTCGAGCTTTAACTTCTCCTTTTTCTCATTTTTATAGTTAGTTGTTATTGCAAATTTGATTTTAACATGTAATTGTAATGTTTCAAATCTCTTAATTTAGTTAATAGGAAAGAGAAAATAGTTCATTTCATTAGAGAAAACTGAGTCGAAGGGACATTCAGTTTTACTCTCCCATTTTTGTGTTTTAAAATTCCAATAAGCTGAAATACTTCTGTAATATAAAAATTGGAGTATTTTTCTCTTATTAATTCGTCTTAAAACCCATGATAAAAATATAGTAAGGTAGAACCGCTAAGAGTCAATTTTAAAATTCTTGACGTTTCCAAACAATTTAATTTTTAGATTGACTCACAAACTCACACACACATTTTCATTTTCAATCTCAAGCAACAACAATTTCGAACAATTTCAATTTTTTATTTTCACTTTTATATGATTTTAAAATGTTGGCAAACTTCAAAAAAAAATCATGGCCGACAAATTGAGGGAACGGTTCTACCTTGCTATGTTTTTATCATGTTAAAAACCCTTTTCAGTTGTTTTTATTTTTTCAGTCCTGGTTGACATTTTCATGGAAACACCCATATATCGTTGGCTTAGTTCGCAAACGTGCTAAGTCCACTTTTTATGTAAATTGAGATTTTGATGCAGCAGGATAGCATAACTGAAAATACATCATTACTAAAAAAGAAAATTACCGTAATGTCGTTTTTACTTGTTGTTATGCATTGGTACGCAAATGTGCTAAGTTCAAAAAGAAATAAAAAAAATATATATACACGTCTGTCCGTGTACACGATAACTCCCTTTTGCCCTTTATCCAAGGTAAGTTGGTATTAAAAATGGGCGTATCGGAATGTAACCACGCCCATTTTCAATATAAAGGTATCTTCTAAAGATGCAAGAACTACGATATTTCAGTAAATATTGGATGCAAATTGTTCAAAATTAGTATGTGAAGAGAATTTTTGTAAAAAATATTATTGTGCAATTTTTGGAAAATGGGCGTGACCCCGCCCACCTATTATGAAATGCTGTATCTCAGTAGCCCATTCACCAAACTCGGTACGAGCCTTATTTAGGGTCTAGCTAAGAAATCTGTTGAAAATCTAATTCACTTAAAATTGATGATCGCGATAACCACTCAGCAGAAAATTAGATTATGATACATTTTTGGATAATGGGCATGGCGCCCACTTATGACCACAAATGTGTAACTCGGTAACAGATTTATCAATTTCTACCAAACTCGGTGCACTTAATAAACCTTGTACGGAAAAGCAATTCGTTGAAAATTATTCAAATCGGACCAAAATTACATTCGCTTCCCGTATATCTAACGGTAAATTTCAGAAATATATAAATATGGAAACTCTGATATTTCAATAACTGAAGACGCTAATTTACTCCAATTAATACTTACAACAATCTTTTAACAATAAATAAGACTGCGTGACACCGCCCACTTTATGACTACAAGGTGTATTTCGGTAGCCACTTTAGCGATTTCTACTAAACATGGTTCAATTATTTCATTGAGTTTCACTCAGGATATTATCGAAAACGTTTGAAATCGGGAAAAAGCCCCTGCTTACGACAGTATTTGATACCTGCGCCGGGTATATAAAGTTCGGTTTCGCCCAAACTTATACCTCTTTACTTGCTTTTAATTATTTTCTTTTATAAATGGTACATAAATTTACGACTTAAAATAGTTATTTATGTTAATAGCAATGAAATAAAACTGTATTGGGTTATAATTCATTTTAAAACAATAAAATATATTTAAAATAAACAATTAAATCTTTTAACAATAAAAAATAATGGAAAATAAGTTGATAAGAAATGTGCTAAGTCCACATTAAAAGAATAAAATCTTAAAGAGAAAATGTGGTAAGTCCTAAAAGATCCTATAAGTCTGCAACAGCTTTATTTTGAAATTGGCCGATTATTTGTACTAAAACAAGACGAACTAAGGAATAAAACTGCATTTACAGATTAGAAAAATATTGACAACAAAAAAAGTTAGACGGTTTTTTGTCCCTCCTGAAAAATAAAAAAAAATGGACTTAGCACGTTTGCGAACTAAGCCAACGATATGATAGATATGTTTTACGAAATATATTCAGAAATATTGTTTTTATATTTTGTTAAAAAATTCGGTTCTTATTATCTCATTATAATTAATGATATTTCTTGTTTTTTTTTAAATATAAATGAGAATAAAGTGCCTTAAATAGTAAAAGTTATTTTGGGGGAATACCATTGAAATAGGGGGATTTTTTCAGGAATTCGGGGGAATTAGCCTTAAAGTGTTGGCATCCCTGTATTGCAAATTTTTTGGGTTATTGAATGCTTTTAAAGTAAAAACTTGAAACAATTTTTTGATATTGAATGGACCTAATGCCGAATAACAGCAGTCGTTCTTCGGCAAACCTCCGAGTGTATTTCTGTCCGGCGGAAAAACTGCAACTTTTTTCGGTGATGCATTCTAATGTACATATGTTTGTAATAGGGATGTTGCGAATGTTCGCATCCGCGGATGTCTAACAGCTAAAATCCGCGGATACGGATGCGAATACGGATGTCAAGTATTTTTAAGAAATAATAAGGTAAGTAAATTAAGTTATTTAAGTAAATAAAAAAAATGGAAAAGATAGTAATTTTTAATAATGTTTATTTTATTTAGTACTTGAATTTAAAAATTAGAACATTTTATTTAATAAAAAAGAATGAAAATTGCATCGGGGCTGAAAATGTCGGATGTATCTCCTGACTTTCATATTCACTAGAAAAATCTAGCATAATGGCGAGATCGTTGTATGAATAGCGCTTACCAGCCAAACTAGATTTGTCAGGTTTTTCTAAAGGTTTCCAAAAAGAATTATTAATTCTCATTCATTTGGCTGTTTCAGAATTTAGAGAACCGGTAACGTCATCAGCGTTTTTCGATTTTAGTTTTTGTAATTCATTTTTAATACATTCTTCTGCGACTGGTTTGAAGAATTTGTGCTTATAGGGAGCTAAACAGGTGGATATGAAAAATAAATGATTATTTTCAAGGAATGAAAATTTTGAACAACATTCTGTTTGCAAAGTCGTGGCTATCAGCCGAATCGGATCAGAATATTGTTATTTTTTTCAAAAATCACCCCGCATTTGAATTATTGGAATTACGAATGAGTAAGGTCTCACATAGTTACGTAATTCTTACCTAATTAAAGGTCAGACCTATAGCTTTTTAATTGTAGAATCGATTCTCTTTATAGCTAAATGTTGAAGACTTCTGCTGGAAATCCCTAATGTAGGAGCTTAATCTTTGACTTTAAATAGCAAAGAAGGCAGACGTAGGGGAAGAGTTTTACCACAGAGGCTTTTTAGCCAAGGATCCAACGTACATACATATTTCTCTATTAAAAAAATATTGCCTGACAAATAAATAAAATTACTGTTTTTATAAGCTTTTATTTAACTTGGTCATCCCGCACAAATCGCGGAAATTTCCAATCGATTTTAAACTGACTTCCCGACAAGTTAGAGATTTGAAATTTTCAGCATAGTTCCAATCACGATGACAATGTAATTTAAAATGTAAATGAATTCTCCATATGGTCCAGGGGTCTTGATTCAAAGGCGGTCAAAAAATAGTAAGATTTATAGCTAACAGAGCGTAATTTGCCAAAGACCGTAAAACCACTATAAAATTGTTAAAGCTGCCGGCGCGCCGCGGCGGTAGTGTAGCAAAGCTATTCCTAGTCAAGATATGAACCTCGTTGTAGGCATCATATCAAGGAGATCCAATTAGAAGACTCCAGATGTCGCCCCGCCAGAAGAAGTTAAATATTGCGCCTAAATATATGCCATGCTACAGCGAAAATGGACGACACGTCATTTCTTTTAATAAAATTATCTGCTGCTATATGTACATATGTATGTTAATACAAATCGTAAGCAAACAACATTTTGCTTGCCAAGTCTTCTGTTCTCTTTCATTGCAAGTTGAATTATTTTAATATCTATTGCAAAATTTTGTACATAAAATAAAATAACACTTTTTAATATACAACGCTTTTATAAATGGACTAAAAATTATAAAATAATGTAAAAAAAATATTTTTTAAAAACAAGCTCTTATTTAACCTGTACAATCAAAGAAACAAAATGAAGTAGTGTAACAAAAGATTTTTTAGCAAGAAAATTTTGCCAAAACTGCACTAAACTGAATAAAATAAATTCGCATTCGCAAAAGCTCCGCATTGATTATTGCGAATGCGAATGCGAATGTTAAAATTAATGCGGAAGCTCCGCGGTTGCGAATGCGAATGCAAATATTCGCAACAACCCTGGTTTGTATGCATGGATATATTTATTATTATTATTGGATTGGCGCTTACACATATGTTAGTGTTTCGTCGAGCTTCTCCTCCGATTTATGGCGTGCGCCTGGATGTTGTCACACGAAGGGCAGGGACCAACAGTTTTACGCCGACTCCGAACGGAGATTGTATTTTTATGAGAAGCTGTTTTTCATGGCAGAAATATAATCGTAGGTTTGCCATTGCCTGCCGCCGTTGGGCGACCGCTGTTAAGAAAAAACGTTCTTTCTATTTTTTTGCGATGTTGCTTTGACCAGGGCTTGAACCCAGGCGCTTCGAAGTGGAAGTGCGCACTGCTTAACACTACACCACAGCTTGCACAACATTCGCATTCGCAATAGCTCCGCACTGATTATTGCGAATGCGAAAGCGAATGCGAATGTTAAAACAGTTCTGAGATAATAGGTTTTTATGAGAAAAAATTTTAAAACTCGATTATTGGATATTTTTTCTTTTCTGGGCAAATGTGCGAAAATAAGTTTTTTATGAAAAAACAGTTTTGATTATTCAATTTTATCACATTTTTTAATTTTATCACAACTCAATGCTTTCAACTGTCTTTATTAACATGGCGATGTCTTACGGATTGACCATTGTCGTCCTCTGCAGAACTTTTGAACTTGTTCTAAGCTGACTCTGGCTTAGATGGTTCTGAGAAAGTTCATATAACAACAGTTCCTAGATAGTTCAAAAAGTGTCACCTGCGGGCTAGAAAAAATGTGGTTAGTTTTGGGCTGGTTCTAAGAAGTATACATAGTATAGAGCCTTTTCTTTAAATGAGCACGCATACAATTTTTTAATTTAAAAATACTTCACTTTATGTTTAAAGAGCTATTTGTTTTGCACTAATTTACTTTTTGAGGCAAACTGTGCTTTAAAATTAGGGACATAAAGTGTCAGTTATTCCTTCACTTTTTAAACCGTTATTCTTAAAAATAATTTATATTTGTTACGTATAAAGGGTATTTCTGGGATACTTATCATTAAAAATCTAAACTAAATAGTGTCAAAAAATAAGAAAAATGGTGATATATTGAATGCTTATTTGTAATAACTCAGCGTTAAATTGTATTAAATGTATGGAAATGTAACACATAGACTCCCCGATATCTAGTAAGAACATATAGAATTTTAAATATTCACAATAGTTTTCATGCTAAATATTTTTCGTAAATTTTTTATTTAAGGATGGCTCATAAGTATTATAACATAAACTCACGTTTTTAACTGTCTTGGAAATTTAGTAGAATTCTAGAAACTGTTATAAAAACTTCAATATTTTATTATAGTATAATTAATAATACAATTTTTATAGTATAATTAATCGGGCTGATTTAATATAACTCTTTTTACTCACGCTATTGAAGGTATTCTCCTATTTAAATATTTTCGTTTAAGATGTATCTTGTAAGATTACACTTTACTACTACTACTAAAAAAAATCTCCGATTAAAAAGTTTAAGATTTGAAGAAAGTTTTTAGAGTTCTAACAAATTTGCAGCACAGTTAGGAATTTAAATTTAAATGGTTTATGGAGTATGACACATAGTACTTAAATAAAAACTTAACGAAAAATATTTAAAATGACAAACCTTGGAAATTAAAAAAAATCACTGCATAACTACACATTTCGGGTGCTCAGACATATATTTACGTATGTTCAGTATCGTTCATATCAATAGCACCCCCATTTCAAAGTGAGATTGTTTACCACTTTTGTTTTTTTAAATCTGATTAAAAGGTCAAAAATTTTTATGAAAAATCGTTAAATTTAATTTTGTTTTGTATAAAGTTTTAAAACAGGGCTTATATGATTTTTTTTAAAGCATGATAATTTTTTTTTATAAAATAATAACAAACAAATTTTAACTCTAAATATATTGCGAAAATTTAAAAAAGCAATGGTGTACGCAGACCTTTGCTGTTAAGTGTAGTTTAAATACATTTTATATTTTGCTTTCAATTTTATACGTACGTAGCAGGGATGTTGCGAATGTGGAATTTTAGACATCCGCGGATGCGAATGCGGATGCGGATGTTTTTATACCCTAACATCCGCCTATGCGGATGCGAATGCGGATGTCAAATATTTTTATACCTAAGCGCACTTGTGCACAAGGGTATTATAACTTTGTTCACATAACGGTTGTTGGTAACAGGCAAAACGAATCGCAATAGATATAGACAAATGTTTACATAAATGATCAGAATGAAAAAAAACGTCTGTCCGTCCGCCCGTCCGTCCGTCAGTCTGTGCACACGATAACTCGAGTAAAAATTGAGATATCTTAACGAAACTAGATGCATGCACTTCGGTCAATAACCACGCCTACCTCCCATATAACGGTAATTTTCAAAAATACGAAAACTGCGATATTTTAGTAACTACTGAAGATTATTCACTCAAAATTGATATTTACAATCACTTTTAGTTAAAAAATAAGAATATTATAAATTTTTGGAAAATGGGCGTAGCCGCGCCAACTTATGATTACATGTGCATACCTTGGGAACCGACCCCCAATTTCTCCCAAACTCGATACAGTTGTTGGCCTTCACAAAACATACCAAACGGCTGAAAATTTAAAAAATCGGATAATAACCATGCCCACATCCCATATAACGGTAATTTAGAGAAATACGAAAGCTTCGATAAATCAGTAAATACTGGAGCTAATTTATTCAAGATTGATGTTTGCAATAATTCTTTAGCAAAAAATACGCTTATAATAAAATGTTGCAAAATGGGCGTGACCCCGCCGACTTATGATCACATATGTATATGTATCTCGGTAACCGTTCGATCAATGTGTACCAAACTCGGTATGATTATTGTGGCTGCCACATAGAGGCAAAACGTTGAAAATTATCGAAATCGGACTAAATTTACGCCCACTTTTTCATAACGGTAAATTTCAGAAATGCTTGAAACTTCGATATTTCGAAATTTAAGAACGCTAATTTTACCCAAACAATCCTAGTAACAGTATTATTGAATTTTGGAAAATGGGCGTGATGCCGCCCGTACTTAGACTTTTTTAAATGTTAAAATTAATACGGAAGCTCCGCGGTTACGAATGGGAATTCGAATATTCGCAACAACCCTGGTACGTATATATGTATAAAAATTACATTAATGTTATCAATAGCGACTTTTTTAGAAATATTTTAGCAGCTGCCCCATAAACTATGTAGAGAATTACATATTAAATAAATGAAAATAGTTTGTTATTAGTTTCAGGATCTAAGAATATCGAAAAAATATAGTATATTACATTTGTGCATCTTTTGTCAGCTTTCACATGACCTTGATGAGTAACATTGATGACAGCGCAACTAGCAACATATGAGTTTCAACCGTCCAGCTCTGCATCCCTTTTGCAGTAGTTCAGAGACAGTTCTGAAATTTGTAGGGCGGAACTAGCGCTTTGCCAGACTGTCCCTAAATTTTGCTGCAGGGTAAACACTCTGCGTACTTATTAACCGGCTTCCAAAAAAGACGGAGGTTATCTGTTCGTCGGAATATTTTTTTTTTATATAGGTTACCGCATAACTTTGGACCACGTCAACCGATTTGGATAATTCTTTCGGAAAGGTAGTGTCTCAGAGGTGGTCCCATACTAATCTGGTTAAGATCCGATCAGTGGATCATGATATATATTTATATATATATATATTTTTTTTTATGAGAGTTGAAGTCGGTTTTTTTTTTGCTAAAAATTACTTGTTTAATTACAGTATTTAAAGAAAATGCTCTATACTATACTTGTTGGAACGAGCTCAAAACTAACCACATTTGTTCTAGCTAGGGTGGCCAGATATTTTAGTGACATAATCAGTTCAGTTGGGATCAAAAATCAGTATAAAGCCATAAAAATCAGCTCATTTTTAAGCGTCTTTTTCGTTTATTAACAATATAACAACGAAATGACAGCCCATTAATTAAAAAAAAATAACTAATCGACGTTTAATTACATATAGTATTATCAATATAACAGTTCATTAGTTTTAAACAAAGCAAACATATTACATATGTATGTACAGTTGTGTTCACATAAATGGTAGTAAAATGTATTGACAATTTTTTCTTTCCTTACGTAATTTAAATTTTATATTAAAATAAAGTTAATTCTATAACAAAAACCATGCAAGATGAAGTCTCAAACTTTGTAGAAAATTTATAGAAATGTTAAAAATTTAAAAAAAAATCATGAAAAAATCTAAACATTCGGTTTTTTTTTTTTTATTTGGATTACGCTGTTTTGTAGCCCATACAGTTTCAGTAGAAGACGAGCTCGAGTCAGAATTTGTTTGCATATTTTAAGCTACAAATTTAAAACATATTTATTTGGTGGGCTTATTAAAGACAACATTCACAATACTAGAGTTCACTTGTTGATGCGTTTGAGCGAAAGTGCGAAAATCGGCAGTTTTTTACAACAAACATATGGTACCGTTATGGCGTCGTTTCGCACAAACGCAGAGCAAAGCAACAAAACAAATGCTAATTTTTGCCTTTTGCATTCGGGCTAGCTCAACGCAAGTTCTAAACCAGTTTGATTTGCTGCAGGGTACTGTAATGATTTCGGACGGTACTACCTCTTACTGCCACTATATAGGAGTATTACATATACGGTTTTATAAAATTTTTATTTGTTTTTTTTTTATTGTATTTATACTAGATCATTTTGTCTTCAATTTTTAAGCGGCACTCAACAATTTAAGTTTATTAAATCTGAAAATCACAACTGCCTGCACCGCGATTTGACCTCGCGGCCAACGATGTTAGAGTCGAAGGTCCTCCCCCTGAGCTATTTTCATATTTTACGAGAAGTGAGAATTTGTGCATTTACTTCTCAACCGAGCGCAACTAGCACATCGAATG
Source organism: Rhagoletis pomonella (assembly GCF_013731165.1). Taxonomy (NCBI): domain Eukaryota; kingdom Metazoa; phylum Arthropoda; class Insecta; order Diptera; family Tephritidae; genus Rhagoletis; species Rhagoletis pomonella. The sequence continues at coordinate 2,720,941 of NW_023458563.1, read as the reverse complement.
TTTCAACCAAGAATGATAGAATACAAGATTGCGCCAATGAGAGAGGATTTTTGAGCGTAATTTTTGCGTACGTCATCTTGGTGCAATTGCGAGAGAGAAATGCCAAAACGCATATAAAGATATGTAAACAATGCAGAAAAATGTGTTAATTTTAATATTATATAATAAATATACAAAGATTGATTAATTAGGAACACGTAGCAATAACTTTGGACATGTAGCCCTTTAGGTAAGTACGATTTTTAGCACATGAAAAAATTGATGTATTAACAGTGTTTGCAATTTCCTGTAGACCAAAAGGAAGGTGTGCAGTAAAGTGAGTTTTTGGACTCGACCTAAAGCATATATTGTAAAAAGCCATGCAGAGTGCATATTTATATTTGTGGACCGTAGCCAACCACCAATTGCGAGAGAGAAATGCCAAAACGCATATAAAGATATGTAAACAATGCAGAAAAATGTGTTAATTTTAATATTATATAATAAATATACAAAGATTGAATAATTAGGAACACGTAGCAATAATTTTGGATATGTAGCCCTTTAGGTAAGTACGATTTTTAGCACATGAAAAAATTGATGTATTAACAGTGTTTGCAATTTCCTGTAGACCAAAAGGAAGGTGTGCAGTAAAGTGAGTGTTTGGACTCGACCTAAAGCATATATTGTAAAAAGCCATGCAGAGTGCATATTTATATTTGTGGACGGTAGCCAAGCTGTTGACTCCATAGCTTTGATTTGACGACTTTTGTACCATCTCCGAGAGGATGCATGAGTGTGGCTTCTTTGGAAACAAATATTCTATCTAAGTAAAACATAATTTAAGCTGAACTTTTAAATGTATAATAATTTGGGCACTGTTTTGTATTAGGTACGTAACAGCGCGGTAAGATGGCGCTTGAATTAGCGCCTGGCGACCTTATCCACTGGTGCATTACCCCATACTAGCACTAAAAAGAATCAGGTACTAACAAAAATAAGTAGGTAGTGAAGTTCATGTATCTACTTACATAGCTCGATTTGGTGTTTAATGCATCTCCTCGCCGGCAGAACTGCTTCCACTTTTTCGCCAGATTTGCGTCCGTAAGAAACGAAAAAAAAAACTTATATCGCACGCTTTCCTTTTGTTTTCACTATTACACTTTGTCACGGCACACTTCATTTTGCTTTGTAATGTCTCAATAATTGTTTAAAACCACACAGAAATATTAACGCACAAATATAAAAATTGTTATTTGGTTTTTTCGTATGCTCACAATCAACAATTGCACCAAGATGACGTCACGCACACAGCTGCTTCTGTCAAAATCACAAAGAGCGGATTAGCGGTACCGCGATTGGCGCAATCTCTATTTCTCTCAATCGTCGTTTCAACTGCAGCTGTTTATTTTTTCCAGTAGTTAATACATATATCACAAGATAGCGAATTAAAATATCTATCAGAATTATAGATTTAAAAATAATTTAAAATTGGAGAAGATAACACCGTGCGACAAAAACCAAAAATTTTTTAAACACACGAAAAAATCAATATATTCCCAAAACTAGGATCCAAATATAGTATAACTGCGGTTTTAATTTTTCTCTCTGACGTCAGGACTTTGAAATTTCCTGAATATGATTGAATAAAAAGATTATTTAAAAGATTTGGTGCATTGTAGAGTAACAATATGGGTATCAGTTAAAAGGAAAAATTCTGTAGAATAAAAAAAAATAATTCTTTGTTGCACCAGGACAAATTAAAGTTGAAAATGTCCTTTTAAAACGATGTCTTTGAATATCCTTGGATATTTCCAATATTTATTTTTGAGAAAAATATATGTTAAGGCTAAGTACCAGGTTGACCGAGCTTTGCCCGGAGTGCATATACTTTTAAAAGTTTTCAAGATTTGGATAGCTTTAAAAAATATTTTGAAAAAAAAGGATTTCAATATCTGTTAAGTAAATTCCTTACTCTAAAAGTTAGTTGGCAACCCTATTCTGAAATACGCTGGAATGAATGGTACATATCTTGAGCGTTTATGTATACATAAACAAATTTTGATTGAAATTAACAAAATAAAAATTTGTATTACATAGAAGCGTGGCAACCCTGATGAAAGATATTTTCTGATCAAAGTTCTCAACAATACCTTTCATTTGATATCCATATTGCGATGTTTTAGATAAATTGTGTAGAATCGAAAATAAGTGGCAACCTTACACTATTATCCTAAGAGATAACATTTTGTATATAGGGAAAGCATTGTTTAAGAACCTTATCTTGGTAACCATGAATAGTAATGTTTTACCTTTTTTTCTAAACAGAAAATTAAATAAATGTGCGATTCAAAATAGGTGGCAATCCTATTAAAAATATTTTTGAATTAGGGATATTTAAAATACCTTCCATTTGATATCCATATTATGATGTTTTAATTAATTTGTAACTTATTTAGAATAGGTGGCAACCTTATACGAAATCCAAAATATTATCTGTGTAAAAAATTTCATCAAAATCGTTAGAGCCGTTTCCGAGAACCCTATGGATATATATATATATATATATACAAGAATTGCTCGTTTAATGTAATAAGCAGGGAACGGATTTTATGGAAATTGCCTTTTTTTCTGCTAACGAGATAGAGTATATTCGATTAAGAATGTCCACGATTTAGCTTTCCGTGATTCCATATATACACATTTGATGTTGCCTTTTTTTGCCTTTTTTAAGATATTTGCCTTTTTTTTGCCTTTTTTAAGATTTTTGCCGTTTTTTGCCTTTTCTACCTTTAAAAAAGTGATTATAGCATTTACAATTTTTTTTTTTTAAGATTAAAAAATATACACATTGCCCATGCGGCTTATAGAAGCGCAGAGACCTCTTGCCAAATTGGTGTTGGAAAAATTCAATGCCGTTTTCTCAGCTAACGAAGGCTTGGAGACAATAAGGGGTGTAGATAAAATTGTAAAGGGCGAGGAAAACGCCCTTATTCCTGATAATATGAACGTTTCAAACGTTCCATGTTTAAATTGGGCGCCGCTTGTATCAACTTACGTCGGGCACACATTTAGTACATTCAAGGCTTTTCTTCGCGAAAATCGAATGAAAATGCTGCCAGAAAACTTCAAAATGCATCTTGTGGTTCAATGTTACTACAACTATACAGATTAAAGTTTTATGAGTTAGAAACTCGAAAGGATAAAATAGTCAAAGATTCAAAGTACAAATTTTTCATATAATGAAACTACTTAGTTCATAGTTTTTCTCTTTTTACTTATAATATAAACATTTCTAAAATAAATGTATTTTTTTATTGTTCTTCGTATTTTCTGTCTTTTTTTAGTGCCTTTTCCTGCCTTTTCCGCTATTTCGTTCTGCCTTTTTTTGCCTTTTTTGCAACACCTAGTGCCTTTTCCTGCCTTTTCACTATTTTATTTTGCCTTTTACAGCCCATTTCGTTATTTTATTTTGCCTTTTTTATAGCTTTTTAGGTCCTAAAAATCCGTTCCCTGGTAATAAGATATGTAAGCTACCACATCCACGAATTTCATCCTTCTAACTTTATTAGTTTTAGATTAAAAAATTTTACACTTCTCTTTATGAGATATTGATAGTTACAAAATACATAAATGAAGATACTAGAATCATTACACTGTACAGCACTCCACTGGTTATTGGACCAAACCAATTTTTTAAGAGATTGAGTCATAGGTAAAAAAGTAATTTCTTCGTTTTTCGAAGTTAGCCACCGAAATCGAGAAATGGGCCTTCTAAGTTCGAAATAGAATCTTTGGTAAAAAATATTTTTTATTATTATATGTAAATAACTAAAAAACTAAAAATGCAGTCGTAGACCGCGTTTTGCTCTTATTTAAATGGTTTATAACTTTTTTTCCAAACTTATATTACAGATGCTATAAGGGGCAAAGGTCGGGTCTTCGAAAAATTAAAAGCCTTATATTTCAAACAATTTTGAACTGATTTTTAAAAGGTTGGCATCGTTGTAAACGTGATTAGACCCCCTTCATCTCTTCTGAAAAACAGAAAAAACATTTAAAAGGAAAGAACACTTTTTTTATAAAAAAAATATTTTAAACAAACAAATTACTAACCGATTTTTAAAGAATTGATATCTTTGTTAACGCAATTAAATCTTCTTTCATCTGATATGCGTATTTGTACACGTCGTATATGAAAATTTGAGAAAAAACACTTAAAAGGAAAAAATACCTTTTTTTATAAAAAAAATAAATATAACAAAGAAATTACTAACCGATTTTTAAGAATCTGGTATCGTTGTAAAGGCGATTGCACCCCCTTTCTTCTGGTGTGCATCCTTGTATACTTTGTGTATAATAATTTGAGAAGAAACACTTGAAAGCAAAAATAACCTTTTTTTATAAAGAAAAAATATTTTAAACAAAAAAAAATTGGAACCCATTTTTTGAAAATTTAAACCCAAAAATTTCGTTTTATATACACAAACAAAAATATAATTAAAAACATTTTTTCCCTCTATATAAACTCCTGCCTCCCTAGATGAAAGGCTGGCTACGCCTTTTTACACAAAAAAATTCCATAATAATGATTCCAGTATCTTCATTTATGTATATTGTAACTATCAATCTTACTAATATTATAAATGTGAAAGTTTGTATGTTTGGATGTTTGGGAAATCATCACGAGGAAACGACTGAACGGATTTGCATGGAATTTTGCAAGCGGATAGCTTATGAAATAGGCTAATTTTTTGGAAGAGTTGCCACCTGTTAAAAAAGTTTTAATTAAATTAATACGCGGAAACGACTAAACAGATTTTCATGACATTTCGCACAGAGATAGCTTATGACCTATGTTGGAAAATAGGCTAATATTTTAAGAGTTATCACGTATTAGGAAAGTTGAATTAAATTAATACGGGTAAATGACTGAACTGATTGGCATGAAAGTTTTCACACAGATAGCTTATGACCTAGACTGGAAAATAGGCTACTTTTTTAAGAATTGCCACCTGTTTGAAAATTAAATTTTGTTCAAAGATGGTTTATGACCTGGATTGAAAAATAGGCTACTTCCTTAACCGGTTTTCAGAACGAACCGGATCAGAATGAAATTTAGTACACTTACTACGGATTTCGGAAGGATGGTCTTAGACTGAAAGTAAGTCCGATAACTCAAGGCCCCTCCCATACAAATTGGAATTTTCATATTACATACATATCTCTGGAAGTATTTGTGGGAGAGAACTGAAACTTGGTATAGTGATATGTTTGTGAAATCAATGATGGCATTAATCGATTGATGTTTTAATCAGTTAGTTGATTCGATTAAATTCAATCTGATTACAGTTAATCATGATTAATTTTAATCTGACTAAACAGTTAATCGTAACCGCGATTAAAAAATTAATTTTTAATCATTAACTCTTAATTTGATCAAGTAGGTTTGGTGATTAATTAAGTTATGCTGGAATTTCCCTGTGCACACAAAGCAAGTTAATCTGGTATGGCTAAGTCGGACTTCCTCATCAATCTAAGCAATTTGGTGTACATTTTCATTAAGATATATACCAACAAACTAGGATTGTAAAAGTTCCCAGTTTATGTATTACTAATAACAATAATTATTCGCGAACACAAAGATTATTGACAAAGAAAGAAGGGAGTCAACCCGATATACACTAGAAAGCCTTAGGATAATGCAAAGAAGGAAAAAGACAATGAACAGAAAAGAAGATAGTGACAACCAGCGTTGCCATTTTAGCCGTTTTCCGGCTAGATTTAGCCGGTTTTGATAGCAACTAGCCGGAGAAAATTCGATCTATCCGGCAGCCGATTTGTTAGCCGGTTTGTAAAAAAAAGTTAGCCGTTTTTAGCCGATTTTACTATTTGCCTAATTTTCAGGTGCAAAAGGTAAACAAGTTGTTCGAAAGCAATAATGCAGACCCAATGAAGATTTTTAATGAACTCAATGTTTTACTTTCGCATCTATGCTCCCTAGTGGTTATTAGCGCGGACACATTTGATCCTATATGCTCCCCGTTGGAACCATAACTTGCTCCATTTCCTCAGTTTTATCACAGTTTTGAAGAGTATTTAAAAACAAAAGTAAGCACAAACGCTTTTGACCACGAAGCCGAGAAAATAATTCGAGAAAATGGTCGCTATTTTATTATCACTTTAATAAAGGAATTACGCCAACGCCTCCCTACAAATATTGCCACACTAAAAAAAATTGAATTTTTTCGGTTTGAAATGCATTAAGAGTAATTAAACCAAAAGTATTTGTCCAACTACAGCAACAAAAACACAAATATAATGCCGACGAAATAACATCCATAAAGATGCAATGGCAACGGTTAACGTTACATACCTGGAGTAATTTAGACTCAACTGTAAAATTTTGGGCCGAAGTTTATCAATTTCGAAATGCCCTAGGAGAAAACCCTTTTGCTGACCCTTCCAACCTAGATTTTAGTTTTCTTGTTTTGCCTATAAGTAATGCGGAAGTAGAGCGAATACTTAGTTCAATGAATATAATAAAATCTAAGCAAAGAAATCCAATGTGCGTTAAAACGTTAAACGCTATTTTATATATAAGATACGGTTTAAAACGTGAAGTAAAATGCTGCCATAATTTTACTGTAGATGACGATCTCTTAAAATTAAAGAATTCAGGAGATATAAACAATAGTGATTCATTTGATGATGAGGAATATACACTCGATATAAATTAATGGTGTTAAGTAGTCTTTCGTTTCTTGCGATTTATTTAAATAAAGCATGTGAATTTTCACTAAAACATTTTGGCCCTTTTTAGCCGCTTTTTTTTGCCAATCTAGCCGGTCGGCCCAAAAAGTTCTGGCAACACTGCTGACAACATTGCGGCCGCTTACATTTCTTGTTTATGATTACAAAGAAAAATGTTTATTATTTTAGTATTGACAAAGCTACCACAAAAGATGGTACAGATGCGTTGTATTTAGGTGTTAAATCAAAGTTCTTAAATATTGTGAGTTTTTTTGTCCTCAAATTGTTGTTTTTATATAATTTTTAATTCCATATATGTATATGTTGTTTGTATGTTATATTCATTAATTTTTGATTACAATGTGCCTTTGTTTTTTTGGTTTGTGGCAGATTTAATAAAGCTGGATTGCCCCTGAAGACGCTAAAAATGTTTTAGCGAAACGTTGGGCAAGAAAGTGGAATAATGTAGTTTTATTCGCACTAAAAACATAGATCAGACTAGCCTGGTAACAAAATATTTAATACAATAATTAGAATTTTTTTATATTATGTGCTTTTTATAAGCGTAAAACACAAAATAATTACTATAACTGGTGTTTGGTTTCAAACTCGGACAAACTAGAAAAATTAATCAGATTTTATTTTGAATTAGATTAATGATTAATGTTTTAAATTAATTAAACGTAATCGCAGACAGCGATTAACGATTAAAAAATGTTATCATTAATCGTACAGTTGATTACGACTAATTAATTCTAATCGTCAAACGCGATTAACATTTTAATCGTTAATTTTTAATCGTTAATCAGATTAACAGTGTGCCAACACATGTTCATATTCACGGAGAAAAATGGACGTTTTTTGAAAATTGGCGTAGCACCTCCCATACTGACTGAAAGTTTCATATTGCATATCTCTTCAAATGTTTGGGGTAAATCACTCAAGCTGGGTTGGAAATACATATGTATGTATGTATGTATGTGAAACTAATACCATACTCATGGAGAAAAATGAGAGTTATTGGAAAAGGTGGTGTGGCAACTCCCATGTAAATTGATTTTTCTATGCTGCATATCTCTGGAGGTGTTTATTGCAGAGGACTGGAACTTGGCACCGAGATGTGTATACAAAATTAATTCCATACTCATGGAGAAAAATTTGCGTTATTCGAAAAGGGGACATGGTTCCTCCCGTACAAATTTACTGTTTTATACTGCTTATCTCTAGATGTGTTCAAGGTAGAGTACTGGGACTTGGTACTGGGGTATGTAAAATCAATTCTAAATGCATGGAAGAAGATTAGGGTTATAAGAAAAAGGGGCGTGGCACTTCCAGTACAAATTTACTTTTTCTTGCCACATATCCCTGGAAGTGTTTGTGGAAGAATACTGGAACTTGGTATGGAGTTGTGTATACAAAATGTATCAATTGCTCATGGAAAAAATGTGAGTTATTAAAAGGGGAGGCATGTCGCCTCCCATACATACTAAAAACTTCTTAATACATATCTCTGGAAGGATAGAAAATCTAACGAAGTATTTTAAATTTGTTATGGAGATTTATTTTATAAGTGCCGTGCTGACAGAATAAATTTCATTAAATGGAAAAGGGAGAGCCGGGTTCGGCCTTATAATCAAAAGCTCTCTTGAGGCATTTTGTACAGTAATGAGAAGTGGTATTTTATCAAGGCAAGGTTACTAACTTTGAGTTGGAAATATTAGAACCCGCCGTGGCACCTAGAAGAAGGTTACACGTTCACGCGTCGTATACCTGGAACCATTTTAAGGTAAACTTAGAGGGATTGATATCTTTCGTATGCCTAGCGCGGAGACGAGATTTCATAATTTCATAATTTTAAACGGCCTAAATAACTTAACTCGCTTAAAAATAACGAGCTATAACGAAATGGGCACAGAAATAAAATCTAACATCATTAAATTATTTTTCATATTTATATAAAAGCGCGGGGTGAAACCGTGTACAGTGTACATTTTTTTCATCTAAAACTAATAAAGTTAGAAGGACGAAATTCGAAGAAGTGGTGGTTAACATATTAGTCCTTGACATATATTTTTTTTTAAATAAATATTGGAAATTTCCAATGATATTCAAGGATAAATTTTTAAAAGGACATTTTCAATACTTATTCATCCTGGTGCACCCAAAAATTAATTTTTTTTTCTATTCTACAGAATTTTTCCTTTTAATTGTATCCATATTGTTACTCTACAATGCGCTGCATCTTTTGAATAATTTTTTTATTCAATCATATTCTAGAAAATTCAAAGTCCTTTTAAAGAAAATCCTGACGTCAGAGAGAAACTAAAAACGCAGTTTTACTATATTTGGCCCCAGTTTTGTGAATATATTAATTTTTTCGTGTTTGACTGAAATTGACTGTCGTGCGGTGTAATAAGAGTCACATAACTGAACCGCTGCCTTTTCGGAATTAGAAAGGAAGCAAGGCGTTTGGGTCTGATGGTGAACGAGGACAAAACGAAGTATTTCCGGTCATCTCACAATATTAATATTAATTAATTAATCCCAACGGTTTTTTACCCTCCATTCCCGCCCAACCGACACGAGGGGCGCAGTCCGCATGACGTACGGAACCTTTTTGTTTCTTTTTTTTTAGTTTTTTGGTGCCGAGTAGTGGAAACAGGAGTTTGTTAAGTGTCGGGATCTAAAACTATTCAGCTACAGAATCAAATTCATCAGCTGATTGGTTATGCTAAAGATAGTATTTCAATCATTGAGAGTGGAAATTATAGTTTTCTTTATAGTAAAAATCGAGTCCGATATATCAAACGTGCTGGAATGAGAGTTAAAATCTTGACATAAACAACGGAATGATTCGTTTAGTTCAAATTAGTTTTGCATGGCTTCAAAAACAGAGATCGAAAGTGTCTTGACACTCGAGAGGGGACATTAAGATTGACCTCAACCAGGAGGGCCGGGCTATTAATCAAGCCTGTAATTAATTTTACGATAAATATTATACCTAGCATTTCTCTACGACTTGCGAGTGTAGGCAAATTTATGAGCTTTAGACTACTAGTGTAAGAGGGGAAATTATAGTCTGAGTCCCAGTTAAATTCACGCAATGCAAAAAACAAGAATTGTTTTTGAATTGATTCAATCCTCTCTGAATGAACTTGGTAGCGGGGATTCCAAACAATAGATCCGTATTCTAGTATAGGTCTAACTAAAGTGGTAAAAAGAGCTTTTGTAACAAAAGGATCTTTGAACTCTTTTGACCATCGCTTTACAAATGCAAAAACGCCTTTGGATTTATTGACTTTAACATTAATATGATGGTTGAAATTGAGTTTGGAATCCATTGTGATACCAAGATCGACAAAATTGGATACCTGTTCCAGATTATAATTTGATATTGAATAAACAGCTGGTTGAACAGCCCTCCGATAGAAACACATAACTTTATATTTTTGAAGGTTTAGTGGCATATAGTTTGCATTACACCAACTAACCACGTTGCTCAGATCCGCTTGTAACAAAGACCTTTCTTCGATAGAGGACAATGTTTGAAAAAGTTTCACATCATCGGCATACATTAAAATTTTTGAATATTTTATCATAGAAGAAATATCATCAATGAATATCAGGAAGAGAATCGGACCAAGGTGGCTTCCCTGAGGAACTCCTGAAAAAAGAAGAAGAACAATTATTAACAATAACTCGTTGTTTGTGTTCTATCAGAGAGGTAAGATGAGATCCATTGAAGAAGACTGGGCTGAAAGCCGATTAGGTCGAGTTTACGGATGAGTAAGGAGTGACATACTTTGTCAAAAGGTTTACTGAAATCGGTGTATATTACGTCGGTATGAGCATTTTTTCTAAAACCGTTGAGACATGAGTTGTTAACTCCAATAAATTAGTGATAGTAGATTTTGCTTTAGAAAACCCGTGTTGAGATTGTGAAATTGAAGAAGATATAGAATATGTCAGCTGATTAACAATAATTGCTTCGAATAATTTGGGGTTAGCGGAGAGCTTCGCTATGCCTCGATAGTTTTCTATATAGGACCTGCTGCCGTTTTTGTGAAGTGATATTATGAAAGACTCCTTCCAGACTGACGGAAAAACACCATGTTTAAGTGACAAATTGAATAGAGTTGTTAAAGGCTCGCAGATTTTCTCAGCTCAGTTTTTAAGAAAACAGGTCGGAATATGATCAGGTCTAGGCCTAAATGACGCTTTTAAGGTTTTTAAATAGTGTAAAACTTCATCGGAAGATATTACTGGAATATAATAATTGGACCTAAAGGACTGAGCAAACATGTTGGCAATGAGTTGGCTGTCGCTAGACACAGTATTGCGATAGTGCATGGCGGACGGAAATCCATGTGCCTTACGCTTTGAATTTAAATTCTTTTTAATTTTACATAAATATGACTTATAACATTTCTTATTTAATGCAAAGTAGCTATGCCGCAAAACCGAGTACTTTATGTAATCACTGTGTTAGCCCGTTCTTTTATACAGTTTAAAAGAATGTGACTTTTTATTTTTCATTTTTTTAAGCTCTTTAGTGAACGTAACCGCAGCATTTTCCAGTTTAGAAAAAGAAGCTAAAGAGGTTGGTCTAGCGGTGAACGAGGGAAAGACAAAGTACCTCGTGGCAACATATAAACAGTCCACGCGCTACGGGACACACGTCACTGTTGGCAGATATAACTTTGAAGTAGTGAAGGACTTTGTCTACCTAGGATCCAGCATAAACAGCACCAACAACGTCAGCCTGGAGATCAAGCGAAGAATAACTCTTGCCAACAGGTGCTACTTTGGGCTCGGTAGGCAATTGAAAAGCAGAGCCCTCTCTCGACGAACGAAACTCACGCTCTGCAAATCTCTCATCATGCCCGTCCTTTTATATGGCGCAGGATCTTGGACGATGTCGAACAAAGATGAGAAGGCTTTGGGGGCTTTCGAGAGAACTATTCTACGCAAAATCTACGGCCCTGTTTTCGTGGATGGCGGATATCGGAGAAGATGGAATGGGGAACTGTATGAGCTTTTTAACGACATGGACATAGTTAAGCGCATAAAAATACAGCGATTGCGTTGGCTTGGACATGTTGTACGCATGGATGACGACTCTCCGGTGAAAAGATCTTTCGACTCCGCACCCATGGGTGGACAACGAAAGCAAGGGCGCCCACGAACGCATTGGAAGGACCAAGTGCAGAAGGACCTGTCTGCGCTCGGGATAACCAACTGGCGCAAATTCGCGCAGGAGAGAAGCAATTGGAAAAGCTTTTTGGTCTCGGGCTAAACCGACAAACGGTTGTAGTGCCAAATAAGAAGAAGAAGCGAACCATAATTTTGTTGGTTCTTCGTGAACAATATTAAGTTTTGGCACATACTTTCGAAAAAAATGGAAAACAGTATCATTAAAGTGCTCAACGCTACGCTCCACGTCATCTCTATATATTGGCCAAGATAACTTTGAAAGTTCTTTGTTAATTTTCCTGAAATTTGCTTTCGCAAAAACATATCTAGTACTTGAACTATACGACTTATTATTATGTATTCAATTTATGATTTCGTAGCTTAACTCAAGAGCGGGATGATATGCATCTTCCGGCAATACTACTGGATCATACCGATTAATAGAGGCCTTCGGAACATTATCAACGTAAACGAGATCCAAGACCTTTCCAAACTTATTTGGTTCAGCCATTTCCTCCAGAAATACATTGTAACTATCTCTAGATGAAACTGGTACAACATCGGTGTCAATGATGTTCCATGAAATGTGTGGCAGATTTAAATCGCCCAAAGCAATCATAGAATCGGATGCCGTAAGCAGTGTTGCCATCTTTTGATTTTCAAAAAGCACCAAAAACTTGGAAAAAAAGCGTTATACCACACTAAAAGCACCAAATTTTTTTGAATCAAGGGATGCTTTTTTCTTAACATAATACCGAAGTACTGCACATTAAAACTGGTATATCTCGAGAAAGAAAAATCGAGTCCCAACAAACGAAAATCATTCTTCCCTAAGTAGAAATAAGCAAGTAATTTGATGTTTTCATTATATAACCTCAAATATCGCTAAAAACCGTGTTTTTGGCACTTTGAGGTTAGGATATCTCAAAATTCTAGTGCTAGAGCAATTGTGAGGCCAGATTTGGATTCAACACCAAGAAACGACGTGTTTTGCTCAGGTGGTAAAATAAATTTGTACAAATTATTAGAAAAGAAAAAAAGAAATACTTAACTTACTTGCGTACTACCATTTTCAACGCGAATAGAATTTGACAAGGTGGGTTTGCAACTTCAGCATTTTATCAATCATGGTTGTATTTTAGTCCATTTAAATTTGTAGACTCTTGTAAATTCAGTGCTGCCACAGCATTAAATATTTCAAATTATTTCAGGTTTCTATCTCGAAGTAATTTTAGTTCGAAAAAAGCACTAAGGCACTAGGCACTAATAATTTTTTTTGGCGTTTTAATTTTCAAAAAGCACTAAATCTAGTGCTTAAAGCACCAAGCTGGTATCTATGCCCGTAAGCATTTCATTTACGGTCTCAAGTAAAGAAACTAGCTGCATATATACTGTTACGGCAGAATTAGGAGGGATGTAGCAGATCTAAATAAAAAAAAAAACTTTTTCCAGCCTGTACACGTATAAATTTAAATTCGGTATATTCAATGACCACCGCCGATTCCGCACTCGCGGTCACTCCTGTATATTTGATATTCATTTGGAAGAATTTCGGAATTAAAAATATGAGGTTTGAGCAATGTTTCGGTCAAGGAAATAATTTTATAATTGCAGTCAAAACCTTTTAAATATAAGTCAGTTAATTTGGTATTCAAACCTCTAACGTTTTGATAGTAAATACTTAAATTAAACTTGCGAGTTAGTTTTTTGAAACCGAATTAAGATTAGAAATTTTAGCTACGTTGTTATTACTTTTATTAGGTTTATACTCAAACTCGCGAACAAACGCCCCACTCGGCCAAAATGAATTATTTAGTAGTGAATCAAAATCTTCGACAGCTACATCAATTTTAAAAGATGAAATATCGCGATCGTATTTAAAATTAAATTTACGAATAAATACATCTTTAGTTTTAATATTAGTCCATATGTATGACTTTATATCATCCGAAGAAGTGTCTTTAGCAAATCTAGAGACAAAGATTGATCTGCTTGGAGGAATTACAACCAACTTTTTGGTACCTAGTGACTTCAGAAATGCGATTCCGTGTTACTCGGAGGAAAATCAGGGAATTTCGCGCTGGCCAACGGGGAGAAAGATAAATGAGTTGGCATCTCTGGGCTGGGCATAAAAAAAGAAAACCCTTAGCTCCCATATTTTTGCATACCTACCTATGTATGTTGATGATAAGGGTTTTTATCGCATATGAAATATGTATTAATTTGACCCATAATTTGAATATGTTCCTAAAATTTGAAAACATAGATGACACACAACCACTTAAATATCTGCTCAATTATTTATCAGTCAGTTCTATATATTTCTATAAAATTTATTTTTATCTGTATGCGTACGAATGACCTGTGAATTTATGCCGGACTCGTAAGTTAAAACATCCTTCTGTGTAAATTCTTCTACTTAATTATGTATGTCAATATATATGTATGCACATACATATACATATATATGTACCTACATATTCATATGAATACATATAATGGTCTTATAATTTGGGGCAGGTGCATTTCTTAGTAATAGCAGCATCATCTTAAAGTGCCTTCGAATATACATACATATGTACAAAGAATTCCTGCCGTAATAACAACAACACTTGAGTTAGCGAATAAGGCAAACGTGAAAAGAGTACAGTATCATATGTAGGAAAAATAACACGTTATACTACAAATATAACAGCCAATCAGAATTGCCTTAGGGGCTGCACCAAAAGTAGTAGCCCACCAATCAACCGCTTCGCTTTCGGTTATTCATTCATTCTGTTCGCACATAAAAGTATTATAAATTGCTTTTTGCTTCTGATTCGTTCTGGAAGCCGAAACTGTTTTTTTTTTTTTTTATTGTGATCCGAACTGTATTTGATCTCCAAACATTTACTCTGAATCGTAACGGAATGAACTAATGATTTTGCTTAGTGGTTTAGCTACCGTAGGAAGATCCGTCGAGAGTGGGCGCGCGGTGGATTGAGCGAATCCCCTAGGGCCCAGGATTTTTAAGGGGCCTGAAATATCAGAACCATAGCTTGTTATTATTTTTTCCAATTTAATTTTGAAAGAAACCCATTTTTCTGAATGTTTGTGTCGCTTTGCGATATTTTGCACAATACCTATTACTGTAGCTAGTGATTGAGTAAAGAAGTTTCATAGCTCGTATTCTAACCAAGAGCTCATTTCGGGGCTTGCTATTCTCTGTATCGAAGCACCTCTGGCAAAGCAATTGGACATTGATGTGGTCATAAAACACTTCGCTGCGCAGAAATTGAGAAAAGCTCATACCATACGTATATAAAAATTGCTAATTGATCACAAAATAATGACAGACTTTGTTGAATTTGTTTTAACACTTCGGGTACATACATCAATTCGTGCATACATATGTACATACATATGTTTGTATGGATATGTGAATGATGAAACAATCGGGCTTCGTTGATATAGGTACTGATGGACATATGAGCCGTTCGTGCACACATCGATTAACCCCACTTTTTGAAAAATCTAAAATTTAAGTGCCAAAGCACTTGGTATCAGTGATCGGACTTAATAAAAATTCTGTGTGGTAAATCCTGAAAAAAATGTGGTAGATCTCAGGTTTCTGATCAAACTTTTTACAAAAATTAAAAAAAACCGGCACGGTTTCATCTTAACTGAAAACTTTTTAATTCGAATCTCTAGAAAAAACTTTTGACTTGGGTTTTGCCAATTTTGACAATCCTTAAGTAATAGTAAACAACGCGTTAAAAACTTTAGATGCACTATAATGTGCTAATACTTTCACAAAAATCACCGATTTTCTACATTTTTTTTTATTAGTTCTTTTTATAAATCATATATTTTCCAATTTAACTCGATAAAATCACGTTTCCCGGCGAAAAATTTAATATTGAGAAATTGAGAAAATTCACTGTTTGCCGGTTTCTTTTCTCCTCTCATTCGGCTTTGTTTACTCTTACTTGAGAAATCTCATCGCCGCCGGGAATGCGAAATCTTGTATACTATCATTCTTGTTATTAGGGACACAAATTTCGATACGATATGATACCATATCGATATTTTTGCCATTCGATACCGATACTTTTTACTCGAAAGTTTTCAAACGATATTTTTTGGAATCGAGTAGCAGAACCCTTGTATCGTATCGAATCGTAAATGTACATTACAAAGTTAATGTGAATATTGATACATTTGTATGACAGAGTATTAGAAAATAAAATGAAAACGCCAAAACTCTGGGAATTGGGCAAGACTATTTGTATAAAACTTTTTTTAGTAATATTAAAAATATTTAAAGTTAATTTTCCAAATTCCAAAATGTAAAAATTTGTCCTTACTAAAATTTCTATTGAAAGTTTTGTTGTTAATATGAATGATATGTAAAGCAATATGGATATATTTTGCGCTTTAAAGCGCAGAAATGTGTACTATCTTAGGTTGATATGTAGCGCGCCTTCAGTGCATGGGCGTAGCCAGGTAGGGGCAGGTAGGGGCAAATGCCCCAACCTAAGCCAAATGTCCTCGAAAAATTCTGCTTTTTCTAAGAAAAAATTAATTTTTGTCCTCGAGGACATTTGGAGAAAATGCTGAAACAACGAGGACTTTTCAAAGAGTATTCTCGCAAAAAACGAGGAGAATTTGGGAAAAAAGCGGAAAAACGCGAGTTACGTCCCCACATCACCCCAACAACAACAATAGCTTACTTCAACACCCTTCGTCATTCAACAAAAACAACAACAGACAATGACACCCACATCACCCATAGCATCAGCAGCAACCAAAGCAGAACAAGAAAAGACGTTACACAGCTACAACACATAAGATACGTCACCCACATCACCCATAGCATCCCAACAACAACAACGACAACCACATCAGCCATAGCAACAGCAGCAGCCAAAGCAGATCAATAAAAGCCGTTATACCACACATCACTGATATCTACCCTAACAACAACAACCAAGGTCGACGCAATCTTCAACTCCTTCAACACCCAAAACAAATTCAACGTCGAAGAAGATGTCGATCATTAGACGATCAACAGGTGCAGACAAACACACATAAAGCGATGTAAATTTGATAATAAACTCATTCATTCATTCATACTTCTACCACGAAGTAATTAAACAAAGTGTTTTATTAGAAGTTCAGTGGAAATATAAGTGTTAAGTGTTTATAGAAACATAACTCGCACTCAATCGTTGACTCGAATGCCTCTACCATCGCAACGAAAAAGGTGCGGTGGGTTTCAACATCGCATTTCTATTGCAAACACGACTTTAGGTAGATATACAAGATACTTGTGAGCGCTTTTGATTTAAAAAAAAATACGGTATTGCTTGTGCACAATAATTTTTTTTGGATTTGTATTTGGGTATGGCAATATCTACACAAAAGACCAGCCATCGCAACGAAAACTTTGCGATGTTTGGGTTAAAAAAAATTATTGTGCACAAGCAATACCGTAATTTTTTTCTAAATCAAAAGTATACAACAAGTGGTAATAAAAGTGGAAGTGTGAATACTAATTGATTTTATCGTTGTCTTGTGATATCAATTTTTTCTTCGCTTTGTGAACATCAATTTTTAGTTTTTTTGTAATGGATAAAGAAAAAAAGAAAACCTCATGGGGTAAATTGTGGACAAAAAAATATCCATGGATTAAAAAAGCAAGTGAGCATTCGGCGTATTGCACATATTGCAAACTACTTTCAGAACCGACAACAAAGGAGCTATTACAGAACATGCTAATGGCAAAAACCATAAACTACGTGCAGGAGGAGTGCAATCATTTTTTAGTAAGTTTCTGTTTATTATATTTTGTTTTTCCAAAATTAGTTCAAAGTAATAAATCTCTTAATTGCTCCGTTCCATAAATTTCAAATTCATCAACAAAAAACTGATCCCTCGGAGCCAAGCATGCAAGAGCGGAAACCAATGACAAACCAAATCACAATAGTCCAATATATATTTCTTGACAAAGGACATGATTTTGATTGGCGTAATGTTAAAGTTTATGATAAAGAACATAGATATTTTAAGAGAAGTGTTTCTGAAATGATTTTTATTAAGAGAACCAATAATACGATTAATAAACAGGATGATACCAAGAATTTGAATTCAATTTACGATAAATATTTGGGAATGTTTTAGATCCATTATTTTCTTTTTATTTTGAGGTTGTTGATTTTTTGGTTTGCTTACATGATGAGGTTTCGAAAGTAATTGTGGGCAGTGATTATTGTTAGTTCCCTTACAAGGCTCTTTGAATGATGACGTATTTATCGTCTTTCTAAATTTTACGCCTTTTTTCAAATCCGAGGGATCAGTCCCCTGTTGATGAATTAGTTCAAAGTGTTTTGCGATTTATACTTTTGAAATGTGCGTATATTTGTATAGAACCGGTTGCTCCTCCACTGTCGAGCCAAAGTGAAGCTGGCACGTCAAGCCAAAGTGATGCTGTCACGTCAAGTCAAAGTGAAGCTGAAGTGTCGAATCTAAGTGCGAGTGCAATGCAGATAAATGAACCTACTGATGCAATGGAAACAGAAAATTACGATGAGAATACCGATTTCACTGAAATGCACGAAACAACTAGCGAAACAACCGAAACCCTCGAAGAAGATTCAATTCCAATGGATGATTCAACCATTGACACAACTGAAGTCGTTTCCGAATTCGTTTTGGGTCTATTTATGAACAAGCCATTATCATCAGAGCAAAGATCTCTGTTATTAAAAAGATGTTGGGTACCACCACAAGACTACGATTTTGCAGTAGACTCCGATGATTCAAAACGAAACTTTCTCCACAATTGGTTACAAGTTTATAAACCTTGGCTTGTTTATTCAAAGAAAGAAAAGGGCGCTCTTTGCTTACATTGCGTTCTATTTCATAAAACTACAGTGCAAGGCTTTTTAGGCGCATTCGTTGTTAAGTCATTCACCAAATACAAAGATATGCACGAATTGAGCAGAAATCACGCAAGAAGCAAATGGCATCAAACTTCAATGAAAGCTGCTATTGAATTTACAACTGCCAAGCCAGTGCACCTACAGATGGTAACAGGACATCAGAAGTTAATTGAAGAAAACAAGAAAATAATCCGTTCGATCATATCAAACATAATTTTTTGTGGAACAACCGATTCACCATTAAGAGGAAAAGACGAAGATTCCGGTAACATATTTCAGATTGAAATTTATCATATTTTCGTCTTTTGATAAAATTCTATAATATTTTTAGGAATATTCATGGATCTCATTCGCTTGAAAATTGAGGCCGGAGATGAATCTCTTAAAAAACACTTTGAAGAAGGATCAAAAAATGCGAAATACACCTCACCAGAAATTCAAAACGAGATAATTGCATTATGTGGCGAGGTAGTGAAAGATATGATAATTGCTGACGCTAAAAAGGCATCAGCATACAGCATTTTGGCTGATGAAACAGCAGATATATCAGGAAAAGAGCAACTGTCATTGGGTATTCGATTTTACGACAAAAGGCAAGCAAAAATACGAGAAGAATTCATGGGTTTCTCTGAACTAAATGCGATGGACGCTCCAACAATTGCAGATGAAATTGATCGCGCAGTCGTGAGCTGTGAACTTGAACCGAACAAATGCGTTGGGCAAGGGTACGATGGCTACAGTGCTATGGCCGGAAAAGAAGGAGGCGTTCAAGCACATATCCGAAAAAAAATACAAAAAAGCATTGTTTTTCCACTGCGCAAGCCACAGATTGAACCTTGTTGTTAATGATTTGAACACGGTCCCGGAAGTACGAAACACTATTGGCACCATCAAAGACATAATAAGATTTTTCCGAGAATCAGTACTACGGCGAAAGTGTGCTCCGAACATACCCGCCCTTTGTGAAACTCGTTGGTCTCAAAAACATAAGAGTATTGCTGTTTTTAAAGAAAATTTCGTTGAGATCGTGAACGCATTACTGACTTTATCCACCGAAGGCAATGCAAAAACGCGATCAGCTGCATTTCAGCTACACTCTGCAGCAACGAAACCTGTATTTATCATATGCACTTCAATAATTGCCAAATATTCGGATATTCTTGAGCCTGTCGTGAATGGTCTTCAATCTAAAAGTCTTGACCTGCTCAAATGCAAAGACCATCTTGATAGAATATCAACTGTTATCTCTAGCCATCGAACCGCTGTAGATACCGTGATTGATGAAATTCTAGACGAGGCAAAAGAAATAGCGAAGTCGATTGATATTGAATTGGATATGCCTAGCCTAACCCAACGACAGCAGCATCGTTCAAATCAACCTGCATCGAATCCAAATGATTATTGGGAAATATCGTTGCTAATTCCGTATTTGGATTCGTTGATATCATCGCTTGCAAATCGATTCGCGTCATCCAATTTGCCTGCATTTTTACTACTCACATTGCAGCCAAAGTATTGGCGATTTGAAAGAAGACATCAAGCCATTTTCAGAATTTTATGAATTGGATCTAAGTGCAGAAATTGAATTATGGTATACCACTTGGAATGACAAACAGCTTAGTGGAGTAGCGATGAAAAATTTGGAAGTGTGCGACGTGATCATGGAAGCGGACACCTTTTTTCCTGCTGTATCACATGCATTGGAAATATTATTGGCACTACCTTGCACGACTTGCACCGTAGAAAGGTCGTTCAGCACTTTGCGGCGTGTTAAAACCTGGCTAAGATCAACCATGGGCGAAAATCGACTAAATGGTAAAGTTTTAGAAAATTAATTTGATTCATTTCATATGATAACGATGTTTTTATTTTTTTCAGGACTATGCATGCTCAGTGTGCATCGGAAAATGGTAAAGGAAAGAAAAACCGAAATAGTAGATGAAGTCCTCAGGAAATTTGCTGAAAATCCTAGAAAATTGGTTTTATAAAACGCTAAATCAATGGTAAAAATTTATAAAATCAATTTGATTCGTTTCATATACTAACGATGTTTCTCTATTTTGAGAAACCAAAAAATGATACTTTTAAAGTATCTCTCAATATTCTAGTGAATAAATATGTCCTACTTTTTTTTTCAAAAAAATTTCGTCGTTTTTTCATTGATTTTTGAGAAATTGTCCTCGAAAAAATACCTAAAAAAATTCCTGGCTACGCCCATGCTTCAGTGATGTAATTATTAAAGTGCAAAGTGTTAATTCTTTAATAGAAAATGACACAATATTCAGTTTTAATTTTTTGAATTTTGTATCGATATTTGGAACATCGAGTCTTTTGATTACGATATTAATGGGTACCCGATAATTTTACAGCGATACTTTAAATGAGTATAATATCGATACTTTCGGTTCGATATCGTGTCCCTACTTGTTACCACATAGTGTTTAGTGTTGGACAATTTTTGCTCTTAAAGTTAAAAAAATAAAGAAAATCATGTGGAGCTAAATTATAACTACTCAAAAATGGGAATATGTGGTAGATTTCAAACCTTGTGTGGTATATGTGTTGGATGCACCAAGAAGTGGTAGATTTACCACAGTGTGGTAGAAGTCCGATCACTGCCTGGTATAGTCATAACTTATTACGTATAACGTACAATAGTACATAATATTTATAGCAACATTATTTATTTGATTTTATAATCTAAATGGAATTTTAAAAGATAATCTACATTATTTGACCGCATCTCCCAACTTTTTGTTGATGGAGTTAATCAATTTGCGCACCGAATGACTCATGTATGTACATTATTGTGGTGCAAAAACAGTAAAGTCGGAATTGTAATGTTCTCACCCTCTAGGAGTGTTCTATATCGAAAAAAGGATACCCTTATTTTTTATTTTGAAATAAAAAAATATTTAGAGGTCGTTCAAAGCGCTCAAAGTTTTCCATGTATTTTTATATGGGAAAAATAGATACATATTTTCGTAGAAATGGTAAAGAATTCTTGAAAGTCAATATTTTCCGATCGGAAAATTCTGGTTCTCTTCAGGAGACTTTCAATAATAATACGCAATTGTTTAGTTAACCATTTTTTAATACTAACGAATTTTTATTTGCATTTTTCGGGGTTTTTGTGTGTTTTTGGCGGACCTATAAATTATGGTTGCAATGAAAAAATGGTTAACTAAACAAGTGGGTATTATAATTGGGAATCTCCTGCAGATAAACAGAGTTTTTTGGTAGAAAAGTATTGATTTTTAACTATTCTATACCATTTCTACGATAAGTTGTTTTTTCCCCATATAAAATACATGGAAAACTTTGGGCGCTTTAAGCGGCCTCTAAATATTTTTTTATTTCAAAATAAAAAATTAAGGGTATATTTTTTCGGTATAGAACAATCCTAGGGGGTGAGAGCATAAAAATTTCGACTTTACTTTTTCACATGCTGTTTTGAACCACCCTAATGTACATATGTACATATGAACTTATGGACAGCAACGTCTTCACGTATTTACATACATACATATGTTTGAAGGGTTGTACATATATTTGTATGTACCCTGCAAAAAATTGTGCGACTAATCTCTAAAGAGAGTATTCCGAGATTACTCTCAATCGGGTACGATTGGGCATTAATTAGTCGCAATTAGTCTCGACTCATCCCTTATGGGTATAATTGGAGATCATTTAGTCCCCATCTCATCTCTAACGGGTACTATTAACGATTTAATAATATGTACGCACTTAGTCAATGAAATTTCATGTGCGGCGTTGGCACACAGAGAGAGTATTCGTCTAACCAAACTGAGCAACCCGGTTCGAATCTCAGCTGGCTCAAATTTTTATTTTTAAAAAGTGACTAGTCGCTTTTTATACCCTTTCGGGTATAAAGGTGAACAATTAGTCTCTTCATAGGACATGCTCGAACAAAAGCGAACAGTTCATTCCATATAAAGAGATCAAAAGTGGTATTAGTCGCATGTTCCTCTGCGATTGCGGAGGCATCCCGGATTAGTCCCATTTTTTACAGGGTATGTACATATGTATGTTGGTATGCATGGGCGTAGCCAGGTAGGGGCAGGGGGGTGCTCGAGCCCCCCCCTAACTTCAAATTTTCCTTACATATACACAAAATAGTACCCTGAAATGCCAGCTTAATAGGGTCGAGCCCCTCCCCCCCCTAAATTTCATTCTGGCTACGCCGATGTTGGTATGTATGTACATAAGTTTGTGTTCATGTATATATGCAGCAGTGTTGCCACAAAAAATTACCAGATTCCTCAAAAACAAATGAAAAATCCTCAAAATCCGAATTAATCGTAGTGCTTTCGACAGAAGCAGCATTTTGATACGAAACAAAATGGTTTTGAAAGCTAAAGTAAATCCCTTTCAATCGTAGCCATTGAGCCACAATTAACCCTTCACCTTAAAAAAATTGGTCAAAAGTAGTGTTCTATGAAATAAAAAACATGCAAAATCCACGGGATTTATTGCAAAACAAAAAATTTATGTATTTTTTTTATTATACTAGTATTAAAGATTTTGAGACGAGCAACACGATTCCCTCAAACAATACGTGCAATTCAAGATCTTTAATTTGAGCCAAGGCCTCTAGGCCCTCTGAGAGCCAAGTTATATCTAACAACTTTAAAGCAAACTCCGAAAGTGCTCTACTAGTTCTTACTCCGAAATTAGAAAAAATTGCGTAAAATGTCGAAGGGCCTAGAGACTTCTACCTTGGCTTTAATTAATGGTCTTGAATAGCACTAAAAATGACTTGTTCGAGGGATATAAATTTGTGTGAAGGATGCACAGCTGCATGCAAATCATAAAAATGCAAATTGAGAGGTTGACTTTTTTTCATTTTTTAAACAGTGGAATCGTGTTTCTCCTCTCCAAATCTATAATATCAGTATAATAAAAAATAGAAAAAATATTTTTTAACGGTCGTTTGTAACAGGCAAAACAAATCGACATAGATATAGACAAATGTATACATAAATGATCAGAATGAAAAGAGAAATCGATTAAGCCATGTCTGTCCGTCTGCCTGTCCGTGTACACGATATCTCGAGAAAAAATTGAGATGTGTCCACGAAATTTGGTAGGTAAGTTTCCCTTTATCCAAGGTAGGTTGGGATTGAAAAGGGGCGACATCAGACAATAACCACGCCCACCTCCAATATAACGGTATTTTCGTTCTTATTTTTTTTTTATCAAAATATAGTTCATTCTTAAAATCCCGCGTGAATTCAAGTTCCCAAATCTGTGCAATATTAAAAAAAAATTCAACAAACTTTCGTACAAATTTCGATCTTTTTCAAAAATTCTAAAAAATAAATCGTAGCTTTTAGCCATTTGAAACTTGTACTTTATTTTATTTACTAGAAATAAATGTGCTACAAAACTGCATACTCGGAGTCTAATTAAAAATCTCGAAGTTTTTACGAGAATTTGTTGAATTATTATTTTTAATTGCATACATTTTTAAGGCAGTGGCACTCGATTGGTCCATTTTTACAGATTGGTACATTTTTATATTCGGCTATTGGTACAAAACAAAAAAGGGAAATTTTTCTTTTTGTAGTCAAAATAGTTTCTTAAAGGATTTTTTGGAAAAAATCCCCTCAGATGACAAAACAGCTTAAGCTTACAAAATGAACACTGCCGGAACAAAGTATTGGCAGAGCAAATTTTTCACAGATATATGCAACAAAATTTTATTCTAATATTTTTCCGCTAATTTCGTATAAAAATATGGTCCATTCTACAACAAAAATATGATTCCTAAACTTTGTGCACAACTCGCGAAAATTCAGCAAATTTGTATGAAAATTTTCAACTTTTTAATCAGATTTTTTTAGAATTTTTTTGAGTATGCAGATTTGTAGCCCAATCCATTTTATTATAATAATGTGCAAGTTTTAAGTAGCTCGGAATTACCGTTGATTTTTGGTATTTTTTTTTACGTAGTCTGTTCCATACAAAAAATTTTTTTTGGAAAATACTTTATATGGAAAAATTCAAAACAACAAAAAAAATTCTCAAAAATCACGCGATTTTTGACTAACTCCGAACTTGAATTTTTTTGCTTGAATTTAATGGGCTGCAAAACTGCATACTCATCTGATTAAAAAGTTGAAAATTTTGATGAAAATTTGCTGAATTTTCGCGAGTTTTGCACAAAGTTTAGGAAATATATGTTTTTTGTTGTTGAATTAACCATAGTTGTATACAAAATTGGCGGGAAAATATTAGAATAAAAATTGTTGCATATATTGTGAAAAAATTGCTGTGCCAATACTTTGTTCCGGCAGTGTACATAAAAATATTAAAAAAATTTATCAACGGAATCATAATAATGAGATTTTTGATGCTGTTTTTTAAATTTTTTCCAAGATTTGTTTAAGAAAAACTTGAAAACCTGCTCCAAAACTTTACCGATATAGACTTATAAGGTATCACAGGTATCATTTTCTCACCCATTTTTGTTTCTTTGCAAAAGAACTCATTCACGTCCCAATTTTTTTTTATTCAATTCCAACACATCTAAATTCAACATGGAATGACACTCGTTTATCTTACCTCCCTTTTTCATATTTTGAGTGAGCTTATTCGCAAAGAAATTAAAAGGGTGAGAAAATGATACCTCATAAGTCTAAATGGTAAGGTTTTGGCTGAGTTATTTAAGTTTTTCTTAAACCAGTCTTTGAAAAGAGTGCAAAAACAGCATCAAAAATCTGATTATTATGATTCCGTAGAATTTTTTTTTATATTTTTATGAAAACTTTTTAAGCTTAAACTACTCAGTCATCTGAGGTAATTTTTTCAAAAAATATTAAAAAAACTGTTTATTGGTGGAAGTCTTAAAATATAATACATAGATTTTATAATTCCAGTGGAAAAACAGTACCACTTTTTTTGTATGGGCAGTGATGCAGTCTACTGTACATAAGTTGGCTACGATTACTCGGCCGTGCTATCATACACTCTAAAAAATCTGTTTAAAAATGCGACTATAAATCGAGTATATTTTTGTTTATTTTTAAATTTTTATGGTAAATTTACACGATGATTATATATTTTTCTCATTTACACATTTTCGTTTGTAAAAATCCTTTTTGTTAGTGGCTTTACACAATTCTAAGGGTGAAATCAAACAGCAGATGTGTATTTTGTAGCTCGCGCACACTTTCTTAGTAAATTTAGGCACACCACAGCAGCTATATTACACTCTAAAAAGTCCGAAATTTAAACAAACTATTCGTTGAATAAGCGAGCATGTAATTTCGCGAATAATAAGGTAGGAAATCAGTAATCTACCTTTTCGGTAGGAAATCTACACATTTTTTTTAGAGTGTAGTAGCACAACGCCGCTAAGTACATTTTAAAATTTTCAGGCAATAGCCTCATGCGATTATCGATTATATTTTTTGTTGTTTGTGTGAAATATTTTATTTTTATCAATATTTTTCTTTTAATTAAAATATGTTGAAATAAAAGTGAAAAAAAAAAAACTTTGCCATAACCCTCCCCGAAAAAAAATCATGGCTACGGCCCTGCGTGGCCACGCCCACTTACGATGAAATGATGTATCTCTGTACACAGAAAGTTTCGTTTTCAAATTGCTATAGAACGTTTTACTTTTAAAAACGGTTTGACCCAGGTTTTGCACCTTTATACATAAATACATACACACAGATGTTCCTGCCTTTCTTCCAAGCTGGGACCGCTAAGTTTGCTTCACGCTGGTCAAATCCTGTAATTTAAAATAAGAAAGTTTTAAATTATTAAATAACCCATAAGAATTTGTTTTTAAAAGTTACTCTTACCGAAGCTTTTTGCGATCAAAGAAGTCCACCGTATCACCAATGTTCCTTCTAGTTAGATGGTTAAAATGGCGGTATTGTATTGTATGTATATACTTCATCGCCTTTTCTGAAGATTGAAATAACTTATTTATCTGCGCAAAATTTTTCCGACAAATGATGCAAATATATGAAATGTTTATCATTATAGCTAGGTTGATTCTTAAATTCTAACGCAAAACATTTTAGTTTTAACATTTTTTCGTACGTTTAATAATATAGAGATGTAACTCAAAATTTACGTTTTTGGAGATTTCATTATGCAAATAATAAGCTTGATAAGTAGAATTTGGTAAGTCTAACAGATAACCAAATTTCACAAATATGGCGAAGATATTTGTCTTTTCATCTGTATTTTTGCTTACCAACTGTATGAATTGATAAAACTTTGATTGCATTTTCCAAAAAAATTTTAATTTTGAAATACTTCGTTATATTATTAAACGTGCGCTTTCATACTTGATTGACTGAAAATAAATAAACTTTTTCATTTTAAGTGTGTCTAGTTTTATTTTACTTGTTGAAAATTATATCGCACTACAATTCGTTGGGACAATATTATAAAATGTTTCATTTTAGTTTTTAAAATACGCATTTTTGGCGTTATTTATTTAATTTCGTTTGTTCTTCTCAATAAAAAGTGAATATACATATTATAACGATCGTTTTTGTTTTGCGAATGTTTCATTTTAAAGTCGTAAATACAAATACTGTATTTTTTGTTTTGTATGAAGTAAAGTTATGTATATCTAAATATTTTATTTTACAATTTCTTTTAAAAACTTGCGTTTTACCTGTATCATTTTCTCTGTGTAGTCCTTTCACCAATCCCCACCAAACTCGGTACGAACATTGCTTAGAGCATCACTAAGAAACCCTTTGAAAATTTTGTAAATCAGACAAGAACCACGCCCACCTCCCATATAACGGTAATTTACAGAAAAATGAAAACTGCGATAAATTAGTAAGTATTTAAACTAACGGATAACTCAATAACCGGTTTATCAATTTCTACCAAACTCGGTACATTTATCAACCTTGGCTCAAAAACGCGATATGTTCAAACTTTTTAAAATCGGATTAAAATTACCGTCACCTACCATATAACGGTAAATTTTAGAAATACACCACCCACTTATGACTAAATACGTAAGTGTATATTGATAGCCCCCATATCGATTTCCCCCAAACATGCTCCAATTATTTCAATATCTAATATCATATTAAAGAAACTGTTTGATATCGGGAAAAATACTTTTGCTTATCATGCAGTTTACTGAAAGGTGAAAAAACGATATTTAATACTGCACCGGGTATATAAAGTTCGGTTTCGCCCGAACTTATATTTCTTTACTTGTTTTTTTATGCACAATGCGTTGGATTTTGCATGTTTTTTTCGAAGAACGCTAGTTTTGACCAATTCTTTTAAGGTCAAGGAGTGATTGTGGCTCAATGGAAATATTTTTCCTTGAGCTTTCAAAGCCATTTTGCTGTATATTCTTGTTGGGACATCCCTACTCCCTCTCTCATAATGATTTGAAGTCAATACAACAACAATAAAAAAACCAGCAGACAAAAATGTAAATTAAATTTGCACTCATATATTTTTAAGAGCTTTTTAACAATTTTCACGAAAAAACGAACTACTAACACAATGTTCAGTACTCTTTTGACTGTTTCAGTTCCTGGATGTGATTTGGCATACCTTATTTGTATCTTTGTAAAAATTCTGGAGGTATATCCTTAGTTTGCTTTCACAGCTCATGTACTCGATTTTACGGACTTTGATACTTATTAAGATGTGCTTTTAGTTGATTTCGCAAATTCGATGAGATTCATGTCCGCGGTTTGTGGAGGTCATTTCAAATTAGCAAATTTTTGCTTTTGTATCCAGTCTTTGCGAACATATGCAGTATGTTTTGGGTGATTTTTCAGCAGAAACTCTAATTTTTCGACTACATCTTGCAAATTTTGTTGAAATATGAACAGATACTGTTCCTTACGCATAATGCGTACTAACGGACCAACAAAGTTTTTGAAATACAACCCCAAACAATTAAGATCCTACCACTGTGATTCAGAGTTTGCAGTACATGATGCGCTTAGGCTTAATTTGGGTCTTTGATCCAATACCATGCCCGGCCATCTAATTGAAAGCGATTAATTTAGTCTTGTCAGACCAAATAACCTTCAATTGAAACTTAAAAATATGTTTTTTATTGCATTCTGAACGGCCTAACATATCCCAATAGGCAAGGGTTCGGTTTTCGTACGATGCAGCAAAATGCTGCCACACTCGCACATGTATTATGATCAAATTTGCTTTTCTCTTCTTTATGATGCCTTTGCGCTCAATTTGGCAATTCTTCGCCTCGCTGTCTACTGATTTGCATCGTTACTTGCTGCTAAGTTCACAAGATATCGTACCGTAATATTTTTTAACAGACTTCCTTTGTCCTTGGGAACACTTTAGGCTATATGTTTTCTAAGTCTTAACATTTTTAAGTAGCAAATTCCAAAATTGTTTGCCACTTTTCGTGCGGTTCCGCCTTTCCGCAGTAAATCTATTATTTACATTTATGGTTCCTGATTAACTATGTTATTTACTGGTGATCACTTCTTCAATAAAATACAATATAGAAAAAAGTCATCTGACTTCCAACTAAGTAAAAGATAACTGTCAAATGCAAAACTGAGAGTGAGTGCAAAATTGTAACATCTGCCTTAATTTACAATTTTGTCTGCTGGTTTTTTTATTGTTGTTGTATTGACTTCAAATCATTATGAGAGAGGGAGTTGGGGTGTACCAACAAGAATATTCAACAAAAGGATGAAAGTCGTTAGAACTTGGAAATATAGCGGTAGCTGAAACAAAAAGTGTTAAACCATGTTACAGTTTTGCTCGTCACTGTATGTAACTCAATCGCCTAATGGTTTGCCGGGCCGTGAACATATGTTTACACATCAAATTTCGTGAGTACCTTTTTTAAGAAGTTTCATTTGTATCATGTATACGGTGCTACACACGTCTCTTTTAATTCCATTTGTATTATAAAATCTAGTAAATGATATTACATATTATGAATATTATGTACTATTGTATGTTATATAAAGTAATTATAAACGTAATAATTTATGACTGTACCAAGTGCTTTGACACTTAAACTTAAGATTTTCAAAAAGTGGATTTAATCGATGTGTGCACTGAACGGCTCATCTATCCAAGACCTACAATGTTACGTACCAATGAATATGTATGTTCATTTATACGTACATACATATGTACATACATATATCATTTGTTCCAACCCTGCAAAAAATGGGACTAATCCGGGATGACTCCGGGAGCAATCGCAAAGGAGCATGCGACTAATACCACTTTTGTTCTCTTTATATGGAATGAACTGTTCGCTTTTGTTCGAGCATGTCCTATGAAGAGACTAATTGTTCACCCGAACGGGTATAAAAAGCGACTAGTCACTTTTAAAAAATAAAAATAAAAATTTGCGCCAGCTGAGATTCGAACCGGGGTGCTCAGTTTTGTTAGGCGAATACTCTCTCTGCGTGCCAACGCCGCACATGAAATTGCATTGACTAAGTGCGTACATATCATTAAATCGTTAATAGTACCCGTTAGAGATGAGTTGGGGACTAATTGATCTCCAATTATACCCATAAGGGATGAGTCGAGACTAATTGACCTCCATTAGTACCCGTATGAGACTAGTTGGGACTAATTAATGCCCAATTGTACCCGATTGAGAGTAATCTCGGAATTCTCTCTTTAGAGATTAGTCGCACAATTTTTTGCAGGGAAAATATTGCAAAGGCAATGCTGGGAGGGGATGATTGGCACTTTATTGCTATATGGGAAAGAAACTGAACGTAATCATGATGTACCACACATATTGAGTGTTTTACTCAATTTGTAGTATCTATGCATATGTGAAGTTGTAAATATATTTACAACTTCACATACATATGCATATACTGCGCTTAGAAACTACAAATTGAGTAAAACACTCAATATGTGTGGTACATCATGATTACGTTCAGTTTCTTTCCCATATAGCAATAAAGTGCCAATCATCCCCTCCCAGCATTGCCTTTGCAATATTTTGGAACAAACATACATACATACATACATACGTATATGTACAAAAGTACATTTATGTACGGAGGCATACTACATACGTATTAAACTCCTGCGCAATTCCATTTAAACAGCCTAAGGGTCTGGTTATGCATACTTCGCATAACTTCGCACAACCATTTGTACCAGTGCCCTAAAAGTGTTACTTAAGAAAATGTGAAGCAAAATCTAAACTCAACAGATCGCTAAGTTTTTAAAAGTTCTGCTAATTTCTGGGTAATGGAATACATACAAAATACATAAAAATTACATACGAAATTACAGTTTGAAGTTTATGCGAAGTTGTGCGAAGTTATGCGAAGTATGCATAATCACACCATAACAAGGCATCCGGTCGCCGCGCAAATACTTTCCCTGCTTTACTCTCATCGTTCGGGTCAAGTGTGAGTAAGCATAAACCAGTTTCTGCAAGCGTACGTAAACTTCCGATCAATAGCAAGACGCGTAGAGTATTTACTTTGCCTTCTGCAACTACTGCGAGTAAAAGGTATTTGACAGTAGAGTACTCTACTGGTAGTACTTGAGTATTTTCGAAGAAAACATTCATTTGTGGTATCTAAATAAAACTAAGGACAGGAATGTAGAGGAGCGATGAAGAGAGCGACGAGCAAAACGTACTTTCAACTAAAATGCTGATATACATACCTAAGTACATATGTATGTATGTATGTATTTGCATAGATACGTATGTGCATAGATACATATGTGAATAGATATATATTTGCATAGATACGTATGTGCATAGATACATATATAAGTGTCCGCATATATTTTTTCTCGTCACTTGCTCTGTCGCTTCACTGCAGCAAAACCAACCAAGTTGTGGGGAAAACCCTGACGATATGCGTACAATTGAATCCATGGGTTTGAAGATAGCGTAAACTGATGTGAAAATTTCAATTTGATATTAAATATATTTATGTATGCATGTACATACATATATACATATGTAAAAATGTAGTTTCGATTTAAAAAAATCGGATAAAGTTTTTCTTTCGCCATTCATACACCTCTAATTTTAGTATTTATTAAAAAAAACTCAATGAAATTCAAAAACCATCTCTTGCATTTGGTTTTACTCAATACCGATTTGAGCTGTCGCACAGTGTTATCAAAAAAAAGCTATCAATGGGTAGGTTCAGAAGGCGCAGCAGTTGAGCGCAACCGTTGCTAAAAAAAAATCAGTGATCGTTATGCGTCTTCTGAACGACTTCATACATTAGCTGTCAAATTCAACTCTCAAAGGTACACACCAACATGTTGTCTCAAATGATCAGAAAAATATTACGATCATCTAACACACAACTAATCAGTTGATTAGAATTACACAACAACGCGTTCAGAAGGTGCAATCGCACCAATTACGGAGCTGTTGCGCCTTCTGAACGTGCCCAATGAAAATTCGTTTATCCTGAAATCAAGTTATATGTACATACAATTCCGAAATTTTTTTATTTGTAAAGGCTCTCAAGAAAAACTAAAAATTCATATAAAATTACGCACAATAAATGGAAAATAATTTTCTTCTATAAAAAATTTCTTAAATTAGTATGCAGCTCTTCAGAAAAAAATGCTCGTACATCTCGTCTAATAATAACTAATAATTTTATTTCGTATAGCAGCATTGCTTAAGTTATTGTTTTTGACAACTTATTTGTTGGTTAATGACTGCAAATAGTTTTATAGAAAATTAGAAACGAGAAATAATACTTTCATAAAAATATAAGTACATATATAGATTTAAAAAGCTGCTTGAATACAAAAGTTTTTTGAAAATGTCACATTAAACAACTGTCTAAATCTACGTCATTTTTTATAAATAAGGCCGTAAACATTTCCTTACATCGTCAATTTCCATATTCTATTTTTACTCTTTCAATTTCACTGACCAGCGCCGCAAACGATATCAACTAGTAGGCGAACAACCAGAATTGAAATTTAATACGCAAGTACTTACAGTACTACAAGTATACAGAGAGTAGATTTGCTACTCCCTTTTGGCAGCAGCAAATATCTCTCGTACGCGATGAGAGAAAGTAGAGTACCTACTTTGGTGGAGTAATAGCAAGTACAACAAGTATTTACTCTCTCAACGCCAAGTAGTGTATGTATGCGGAAATAGAGTAACAATGTATTGGGAGTAGAGTACAATGCAAGGAGTACTTATTGAACGAAATGCGGCAAATACACTTGCGCTGGATTTTAATACGTATTTATATGAAAACAATGTCAATTTCCAAGCCATTAAGGATGCTTTTCAAAGTTATGTTTAGTTCGCGTTAATTTTTCTCGGAATAGAGTCTACCTCCTTAGGTGTACATTAGAGTGGTTCAAAAAAATAAAGTGGGAGTTTTAATGCCGGCACCCCCTAGGATTGTTTTATATAAATTTGTTTTTCCTCCATATAAAACACATGGAAAACTTTGAGCGCTTTGAGCACTCCCTAAATATTTTTTGATTTCAAAACAAAAAAAAGGGTATATTTTTTTTGGTATATAAGAATCCAAGGAGGTGGCGGCATTAAAAAGCCGACCTTATTTTCTTACATACATTTTTGGACCACTTTAGTGTACATGCATATAAATATCCATGTGGATATGTTGTTAATGTGATAAAAACACGCTAGCATTTAAACAAAAGCTAATGCTATTTCGGTAATGCTATTTCGGTTGCGCACTTGTGAACAAGGGTATATTAATTTTGTTCACATAACGGTTGTTTGTAACAGCCAAAACGAATCGAGATAGATATAGACAAATGTATACATATATGCTCAGAATGAATAGAGAAGTCGATTAAGCCATATCTGTCTGTCCGTCCGTGTACACGATAACTCGAGCAAAAATTGAGATATCTCAACGAAATTTGGTATGTAGGTTTCCATTTATCCAAGGTAGGTTGGTATGGAAAATGGGTGAAATCGGACTGCAACCACGACCACTTCCCATATAACGGTAATTTCCAGAAATAAGAAAACTGTGATATTTTAGTAACTCCTGACGATAATTCACTCAAAATTGATATTTACAATAATTTTCAGACGAAAAATAAGAATATTATAAATTTTTGGAAAATGCACCAATTTCTTCCAAACTTGGCACAGTTATTGGCCTTGCTTACAATGGGCCAAATAGCCGAAAATTTTTTAAATCGGACAATAACCACGCCCACATCTCATATAACGGTAATTTAGAGAAATACAAAAAAAGTAAATATTAAAGCTAATTTATTCAAAATTGATGGTTGCAAAAATTCTTTACCAGGAAATACGCTTATGATAAAATTTTGGAAAATGGGCATGGCACCGCCCACTTATGATCACATATATGTATCTCGGTAGCCGTTATACCAATTTGTACCAAACTCCGTATGGTTATTGTGCTTGCCACATAAAAGCAAAGCGTTGAAAATTATTGAAATCGGACTAATATTACGGCCGCTTTTCATATAACGGTAAATTTCAGAAATGCTTGAAGCTGCAATATTTCGAAATTTAAGGACGCTAATTTACTCAAAATTTATACACCCCGGCTTACCATCTAGCGGTAGGTTTCGGAAAGGTGAAAAAACATATATTTAATACTTGCGCCGGGTATTTAATGTTCAGCTCCGCCCGAACTTAGACTTTCTTACTTGTTAAATCTGTAAAGCAAGTGGTTTAATTATACTTAGAAAAAAGTATTAATATAGTATGCCTGAAACGTTTTTAAATACATATATATGTACTTAAGTAGTATATATATCTATGTACATATATGTATGTGCATATGCTTATGCTGACTTAGTATAAATTCAACTCAAAACTAAATAAAAGATCTAGCATCCAATTTCACCAAAGCAATTTAAGTGAGAAATGATTTTAATTTTTTGAATTTTGAATGGAAATTGACAGAAAATAAAAAATCATTTTAACTTAAATTGCTGGGGAAACCGGCTGTAAGTGCACTTGCATCACAGCTATGTTCAACATATGTAAGGTCATTAGACTGGTTCAAAAACTCGACTATACGTCTTTCAAATACGCCTGACAATAGCGCAGCCCTACGACGAGCTACGGGCCACAGCCTCCAATTTGTTATCTACATTACCTAAACGCTTTGTCGATGGCGACATAATTTTTTTGAAGGCGGCAGCGACATCATGAATTTGTATGAGTTTGACATAAAAGAAGAGGAAGAACCTTATCTGTCGCTGGAAAAATAGAAACAGATCTAATCTGGCCACAACCACAGTTTTCATTGTGTTCGGGCTATAAGATTTAGAGGCGCTCATTTCGATTTCTCTTTTTCATATAAATAACACCGTGAAAAAAATGGTTTCAATTTTTAAATTTCGTAACTCGTTTTTAAGTCTACGTATCGGAATGAACAATATATAATTTTGAAGAGATTTGAAGGCTGCAAAAAATTATCAAATGATTTTTTCATAAATTCACTCCTCAAAAAGTTATTCAAAGTTAAATTTAAACATTTTTTATATGGAGATAAATGCACAACACCGTGAAAAAAATAAAAACATTGTTAAAAATTAACGCTATTTTACAGGCAATTCAAACTTGAACCAGAATTAAATAGGCTATACAACTTCGTACCCATAATTTTCTAAGAATTCTGAATAACAGTGTGAAATCTTGATGAAACTTTCCTGATTGCAGTTTTATATCCCATTCAATTTATAGAGTAACAAATTGCAAGTTGGAAGTGGTAAAAAAGTACCGTTGAGTTTTGGCAATTTTTTTGTTGATTGCGAGGTGCATTTTCTTCCTTATAAAAAAATTTTCGACTTTTTCCTTGAATAACTTTTTGAGGAGTGAGTTTACGGAAAAATCATTCAAGAATTTTTTACATCCTTCAATTTCCTTAAAATCTATACATTCATTCCGATACGTCGATTTAAAAACGAGTTACGAAATTTCAAAATCGAAACTTTTTTCCTGTGTTAATTATATGGAAAATAGAAATTCGCAATCAGCGATCTTTAAGTCTTAGTATTAAGCGCTGCGCTTTTAACAGACGTCCCGAAAATATCTCTCAGGGGGTTTGGAAAAAAGGATAGTCGATTCTTTTTGAACCAGTCTAATGTGCATATGCGTATATAAACATCCTTTTGTGTTAACCATTGTGTTTGCGATTTTTAAAACAACGAGCAGAAGCGCAATCTTACTTTTCTCGTATACAAGCAAAAGCAGCGTGTCTTCGTTCTTTTAGCCATCGTAATTCCGGACGTTGACATCGGCCATTCGCACGAGACCACTATATCGGCATGTTAAAATATTCTTAATCTGAAGTTTAATATGTGAACTGCTTCATTTAAAAATCGTGTGAAGGACACTGGGTCGGCTGGTGTATTAATTCCAGTAAAAATATACTCCCATCTAGTTTTTGTGTTAAATGTGTATTAATACACATATAAACAAACAAGTGCTGTGTTTGCGTAAATGTGGGTGAGAAATTTGACTTCAAAGCCCCGCCCGGCGCATGTCATATTATTCAAATTTTCAAACGTTTATGCTGTGGGTATCGTTGCCGCGTTGTTTTCCACCCAAAACGGTGATTTCGGTGGTGGATTTGGTTGCACACTTAACCGCGTAATTGTGGATGAGAGCATTCAAACGTGATAATAATACGGTTTTTATCGCACATCGTGCAACAATTGGTTGAATCTTAAAATTCCAAAATCAGCATCGGCAGCCGTTTTATTAACGTTAGAAACGCTGAATTCGCGATTGTGCTATAAGACCGTGTTTAGCTTTTAAACTAACTTAAATATTTTGTCAAATAAGTGATTTAATTACAAGATATGAGCTAATAAAAATCGAATAAAATATGTTTGGTGAAAAATTGTGATCTACACTTTTTAAAATACCAAAGAGGAGCATCGTCAAATGAGGGTCCAGCTCAAAATAGAAGTGAATAAAAACGCAAATGCTTACATTACAATGATATTAAATATGATATGATATGTACATGCCTACATATGTACATACATACATGTGTGTAATATTTTAGAACTTAAAGTGTAACTGTGTAAGTGTAGGAAATGCCGCGGCAATGAAATAAACGTATTCAAACGTGTTTGAACTAAAAAGAGAGTATGGGTTAATAAGTGAAATGTAAATTAAATGTTACGTATTACCAGATTTTACATAATTACTAGAAATGGAAAATCACTCGCCAACCTTGTGCGGAAAGCTCTTTGAAGCCGATATGTGTACATAATTTCTTAGACAAAAAGATTTCAAGTGATGACCTAATATTTCATAACGCTTTCATAGTCGATTAGAGCCCAGAGATAAAGTCTACTCATTGTGTCAGTGGTTCTAAACTTTAACGTCTAACATTACATTAATCGTGGATATAAAATATTTTCGCTGCTAAAAAAAATGGATTTATCAACGGCGTATCGATACAACCAAAACATGATGGAATATTATACATGTAAATAAAAATTATGTTTAAGCAAATGTCTTTATACAAATCCCTGTAATCGGTGTTATGTAGGAACTACAATAAATTTCACTTTTACTCATGCAATCATACGTTGTAAACAAATTATTACTAAATGCTATATTAATTATAGGCATTCCAACGTGCCGGGTGGGACATTTTAACTCGTTTTTGTTCAAACATTAAGTAGTTTCTGTATAATGGCCAATATGCAGCTGTCGGCCGCTGTGGTGTAGAGGTAAGCAGTGCGCGCTTCCACTCTGCAGCACCTGGGTTCAAACCCTGGTCAAAGCAACATCGCAAAAATATAGAAAAAAGGTTTTTTCTTAAGAGCGGTCGTCCCTCGGCAGACAATGGCAAACCTCCGAGTGTATTTCTGCCATGAAATACAGCTTCTCATAAAAATGAAATCGCCGTTCGGAGTCGGCGTAAAACTGTAGGTCCCTCCGCTATGTGTGAAAACATCAAGGCGTACGCCACAAATCGGAGGAGAAGCTCGGCCAAACACTAACATATGTATAAGCGCCAATATATATATATATATATATTTATATGCAGCTCTCACGAAAACGGTCAAGAAAAAAATTGCCAATAGTTGCGTTCCCCAACTTTTCTGAGTTAAAACCTGTAAAACTGTCAAAAGGTTAAAGAGGTCAGAGACACGAGTACGGGAACGCTTTCTGGTAAATTCCTGTAACTTCTTGCAACTTCTTGCGAGTTAGGGAACGCAACTATTTGGGTGTGTCCCAGGCAGGGCCGGCCGCAGGATTTCTCTTTGCGGGGGGTTTTATATAAAGTCATTCGTAGCAACCAAGAATATCATTGTTTTATTTACACTATTCAGCATATTGTATTTAAATGTGGATATAATTTAGCACAACTCAAAGAAAAGTCGCGTGCAATTCACCGAGGTATAGATACAAATTCTTTTAATACTGAGTCAACATTAACATCCAGATTGCGATGAATATTAAGAAAATCTAGCCCATTGTGTGCTCGTTATCTGTCCATGCATGATGATATTCATTGAATTATTACACATCATTTTGACAAACATTACAAACTAGTGAACCCGCATGGCATCAAAACGCCAACATTTAATTAAATTGTTTAAACAGGTAAAACCCTATTCAAAACCCTCTAAAAATATTCCTAATGACTAATCTAAAACATTTCTCAGTGATGAGAGGTCTCGCATGGTGTCGGTTTTCATTTCATCAAATTTCAAATCTCGCTGTAACTTCAAAAAATAAAACCTGTGCACATCTATGTAGAATCCCAGTTCTTTAATTTGACATCTCATTTTGGAAATTCGAAATAACGGTGCAGATGTGATGACCTTCAAAAAAATAGATGGCAACTCTAATTAAAAATATCAGCATATAGTTTTCTTAAAACTCTTTCGTTTAACACTAATATTTCGTTTATGTATCTTTCGTATAAGTAAAACAAATTCGACTTTTCAAACAGGTGGCAACCCTTTAAACGTATTTTCAAACAAACATTTTTCGCCTGGAATTGTTATACATAATTCAATTAACTGGTGATTAAGTTGCATTTTATTTTTTTAAGCACATGCCAACTCTCCTAAATATAGTTTAGAAATAGATTACTTTCAAACCCATTTCGATTGATGCCCATCTTTTGACAATCCATTTAACTTTTTAAATAATTTGAGCTTAATTTTTTCAACAAAAAAAACCGTATGTTCAGCTTAAAGATTTCTTAACACTCTTTCTTTTGATAACCATATTTTAAATAAAAACTTAACGAAAAATATTTAAAATGAAAGACCTTGGAAATTAAAAAAAATCACTGCATAACTACACATTTCGGGTGCTCAGATATATATTTACGTATGTTCAGTATCGTTCATATCAATAGCACCCCCATTTCAAAGTGAGATTGTTTGCCACTTTTGTTTTTTTAAATCTGATTAAAAGGTCTAAAATTTTGATGAAAAATTGTGAAATTTAATTTTGTTTTGTATAAAGTTTTAAACCAGGGTTTATATGATTTTGTTTAAAGCATGATAATTTTATTTTTATAAAATAATAACAAACAAATTTTAACTCTAAATATATTGCGAATATTTAAAAAAGAGATGGTGTACGCAGACCTTTACTGTTAAGTGTAGCTTAAATACATTTTATATTTTGCATTTAATTTTATACCTACGTATATATGTATAAAAATGACATTAATGTTACCAATAACGACTTTTTTGAAAATATTTTAGCAGTTGCCCCATAAACTATGTAGAGAATTACATATTAAATAAACGAACCAGTTTGTTATTAGTTTTAAAATTTAAGAAAATCGAAAAAATATAGTATATTACATTTGTGCATCTTTTGTCAGCTTTCACATCACCAGGATGAGTAAAACTGATGACAGCGCAACTAGCTCTGCCGTCCAGCTCTGCATCCCTTTTGCAGTAGTTCAGAGTAGGGATAAATCGATACCATCAAGGTATTACTCAAATCAGTACTTGCACTTGTATCAAACTCAGTATCGGAAAGGTATCGAGTACTTGTACATAGAACTACTGTTTTGCATATTTTTCAAACTTATTATCTTTTAACGCAAACATTTAAGACAACAATTGCTTTTGTATAGGATTTGATTTCAAAAACAGAATACATATTTACAAGATTAATAGAGAAATTTTTATCATATAAAATAAGTTCAAGGAAAGAACTCTTTTTTTTGTTATATTTCCCAAAAACATCAACATTTCCAAGTGTTTTCCTGGAAGGTGGTTTCGAGATTTTGATATAGTTGTACCTGTTTTTGAGAAAACCCAGGGACAGATGACCCAACAACCGTTATGTACAGACAGGCTTCCTTATATAGCTGCGGAAATGTAGTGCGCATATCTTCCCATTCCTCTAATGGTTTGCTTTTCAAAGATGCTGAAGCATTATAAGTTTTGCGCTTCTGATACAAGTACTTTTTTTTCGATACCCACTTGGATCGCAGTAAAAAGCATCGAGTACAAAAATTCTTGGTAAATTGAGAAAAGTATCGAGTATGTATTTGGATTTACTTGTATCGATTTATCCCTAGTTCAGAGACAGTTCTGAAAATTGTAGGGCTTTGCCAGGCTGCCCCTAAATTTTGCTGCAGGGTACATACAAACATACATATGTATGTACGTATTTATCAGGGTTGCCACTGAAAAACTTTCTTTCCTACCAAGAGCGGGTTCAAAAACGTACCAAAATGGCTTCTTTCCTCCCATTTCTTTTAATCAAGAAAACGGCGTTTGATAGCATTAAATACATTTACTTTTTCTGGTTTTTATACTTAAAATAAGATATCCAGTAAATAAAAAGATCAGAATATACATATAGCACACACAAAAAAGTGGTGTGTGCCTTTAACCAGATACACCCTCTAAGTTTCGAGTAAATTGCGAAAAACCGAAAAAGTGGCATACAAATCGCAGTTTATAGTTGTAATAAAGCCTTCGGCGTAAATGACGTGAAAAATCGTAGCAGAAAATAAAATTCCGTCATAGATTTTTTGAAGGGAAACTTCTTTAGCGGCGGTTGGTTGGTTGGGAGTAAATTGGCAAATTCAGCGGAAATTGCACACGGATCTGGTTGGGACGGAAATGATGCAACAGAAGTGATGCAACGGAACTGGTGCAACGGAAATGATTGGGGCTGAAACAAGTACTTCTTGTGTATATGCAACGGAAATGATGCAACAGAAATGATGCAACGGAAATGGTTGGGGCTGAAACAAATGCTTCTTATATGTATGCATATGGTATCTATAAATTTAACAAAAATTTGCTAACAAGAGGTTAAAGAATAACACTTAGAAAAATACCAATACAAGAATGAAAGTAAAGGTGACTACGTACATAAATGAATAAAAGGATAAAGGCAAAGGTAAAAATAACAACAAAAACAAATATGCGTAAAGATAAAGGCAAAAATGAAGACCAAGGTAAATCTAAACACTTTACTTATATATATAAGA
Source organism: Rhagoletis pomonella (assembly GCF_013731165.1). Lineage (NCBI taxonomy): Eukaryota > Metazoa > Arthropoda > Insecta > Diptera > Tephritidae > Rhagoletis > Rhagoletis pomonella. The sequence continues at coordinate 2,679,630 of NW_023458563.1, read as the reverse complement.
ACAAATGTGAAGGGGAATATGTAGCCGAAAAAATTACATAAAAGTAAAGACAAAGAGGAGGATGAGGATACCGATAAAAGCAAAGATGAAGATAGGGGAAGAAAGATTAAAATAGAGGTAATTACAGAGGAAAGGATATAGAGAGAGACACAGAGACTCAATCTGGGAACTATTTTTGGACTTTAGAGATTTTCGGGATTCTCGAGATCTACCGATAAAATAATCGAGATTTTTATCGGTTTTGTTATCGATATTTATCGACTTTGTTAGCGATATTTATCAATTTTGTTATCGATTTTAATATCGATATTTATCCGATTTGGTTATCGATATTTATCGATTTTGTTATCGATATTTATCGATTTTTTGTCGATATTTATCGATTTTGTTATCGATATTTATCGATTTTGTTATCGATATTTATCGATTTGGTTATCGATATTTATCGAATTTGTTATCGATATTTATCGATTTTGTTATCGATATAAATCGATTTTGTTATCGACACATCGATATTTTTATCGATTTTCTAATCGATTTAGCTACCAATGGTATTATCGATGTTGCTATTGAAATTTTTATCGAATTTGTCATCGATTTTGGTATCGGTATTTTGATGGACGTTATAATCGATTTTGTTATAGATAGAGTATAATGATAAAAATGAAGATAATGGAAAAACAGAATAACATGAATGTTATTAAAACGAACAGTGGTAGAGGTAGGGATCGTCATTGATAGAAAAAAAAGCGAAAAAATATAACCTTAAGCAAAAGCAGATCTGTGTAGGTATAGATAGATAAGTAACGTAAGTTTCACTTCTACAGTGTGGCCCAGGCGCACTTACTTTTTTTTATCGCTCATTTGCTTACATACATATATTATGAAGGACGTACATATACATATGTACATATTGCTACCTATAGGTGAAAAGGTGCCAAGTCCACTTTTTTTTAATTTAGTTTTTGATGCAGAATGACAGATAATGCGAAACTACATCGATTTTTTGTGTCTCCTGAACAAATTCAAAAAATGGACTTGGCACTTGGTGTTATAGGTGTTCTGCCACAAACTTCACTTTGTTTTTGTAAAATAAAATAAAAAACATTAGAGAGCAATAAACCAAAGTTACACTTTCAAAACGTTATTGACACGTTGTTTGCGCAACCTGCTTATTTTGTAAGTTTCAAGTGAATTTTTTGTAAAGTTCGAATAAGTTTCGGTTGTCAACCATTTTGAAAAAAATTTGGTGCTGCTGATATTTGCTAAAGTTCCATGATACTCTTAGAAGAAATAAATAATATAAAAAAAAACTTTTTAATAAACAACGCTTTTATAAATGGACTAAAAAGTAGAAAATAATATTTCTCAGTCCCATAGAATTTGTTTTGATAACTTTTGATTTTGAAATTTTAGCAAAAGTCATTATAAACAATCTATGAAATTGAAAATGAAAAACGTGGAGCGCATGCAATACAAAGCATTCGATTTAATTGACAATAGTCAAACTACATGACGTAGACCTAAAATTTCTACAGCGAAAGTAGAACTTTGAAATCGGTTTTAAGCGGTCGTTATTCATATACCCACATACATACATACATATATTACTTTTCATATCAATTCAAGTGTATTACATGCGCCCCACGCTTTTCATTTTCAATTTCATAGATTGTTTATAATGACTTTTGCTAAAATTTCAAAATCAAAAGTTATCAAAACAAATTCTATGGGACTGAGAAGTATTATTTTCTACTTTTTAGTCCATTTATAAAAGCGTTGTATATTAAAAATTTTTTTTTTTAGTTTCTACTTTTTAGTCCTGTCTGAATAAAATTTTGCAATAGATATTAAAATAATTAAACGATATTAGTAGAAAGGCGCACGCACATGCATTTACATATGTATGTACATACAAACGAGCACCAATTAATTTTATTTAAAGAAATGGCGTGTCGTCTATTTCCGCTGTAGCAAACGCAGTACATAGGGCGACATCTAGATGTCATCTACCTCGCCCTATTCACTACAGATGTCGCCCTATGCACTATGCTTTTTTATAGGAACTTTTCAAAGCAAAGCTTTATGCTGTCGGACACACAACATTGAAAGTTTCTGGATCCACAACATTGAAAGTTTCTGGACACACAACATTGCAAGTTGATAAAAGCGTTGTAAAAACGCGTCTTTTCGCAATTATTTATCAAAGAAAGACGAGAATTAAGGAAATTAATTTGGAAAGGATGCTAAAATATTTAGATCTGGGTCGACCAGCAGCCGGATTCTAACTTTCACTATCGCTAAAATGCAAAACTACGAAAGCTAAAATTTTTCCGAATTTTTAGCTATCTCCAAAAATTGCGGTTTTGTCCTCTCTTTCGCTGAAAAAAGATAGCTTAGCCCAAATTTTTTTGGTGATAAATAGTCAATTTTAATAATGATAAATAGTGAAAATGGAAGTATGTGATTCCAAAAAGGCACTTGCGCCGATTCGCAAAGACCATTGATGAGCAGCCATCGCAAAAAGGCAAATCCTTGAGAGAATTTACGGATTGAAATTTCGAAATTTTTTTCTGAAAATGAATAGAGCTTTTAAAAACATTCGTATTCTTTTCAGGAAGTTACAAGCGATTTTTGGTGAATGTTTCACAAAGCAGCATTTGCGTTGTGAATATAAATAATATCGGTAGGGAATTTGGGAATACTGAAACCTCATGTGAAAACGAAGTGTTTTATGACGAATTACTGGCTTAGAAATATCTCCTCAAGCCATATCTGCGAGAAATGTAGTAAATATTTTTATTTTTTTTATTTACGAATTTCCAGAAGAAACCATTTAAGTACATACATGTGACCATACTTATTTTATTATGTAGCTCATTATAAGGGGGAGGGGGTTGAGTATGTTAAGAAAATAACTTGTGTCAAAACCAAGCTAATTGGA
>NW_023458563.1:2643554-2676676 GCF_013731165.1 Rhagoletis pomonella | reverse complement strand
GAAAAATTTCAAGAAATTGGTTTTCGTGATTGGGATAAAGAAAAATTTTTGGGTATTCGCACAATTAGGATACGATTTACACCAAATTTTGGCAAATACTCAATCGTGCGACACTGCCCTTAAACTTGTATTTATACGGATGTTGTTAAAGAATGACCTATAACCAACTAACCAAAATTAAATAACAACAAAACTAATATTTTAAAATTTGTGAAAATTTTGTGCGGCTATAATTTTTTCGACTACTGTACATAAATTGACTATAATTACTCAGCCGTGCTATCATAGTAGCACAATGCGGCTTAGTGCATTTTAAAATTTTCAGGCAATAGCCTCATGCGATTATCGATAAAAAATTTTTGTTGTTTGTGCGAAATATTTTATTTTTATCAGTATTTTCTTTTAATCAAAATATGTTGAAATACATGTAGTTTTTAAGCAAAAAACCAAAACCGACTTCAATTCTCATATAAAAATTTAAGATTATCGTTAATCTCTTCATATTTCAATGATCGGATTTAAACCAAATTAGAATGGGACCACCTGTGAGGTAACACCTTTCCTTTAAAAAACGAAGTATAGAAATCGGTTAACGTCGTCCAAAATTATGCGGTAACATACATAAAAGAATATTCCGACGAATTGATAACCTTTAAGACCTGATAAGACTTTATATACGAATACAGAGTTCAAAGCATTGCCGAAGATAATTGGTAGAGTTCTGCCTATACCAGTAAGCAACGAGGTTTTTAAATGAATGCGGGTAAAATTGATATTGTCAAAATTTGGCAAGTCTACTAACAGTAGGTATAATAACCAATAGTCAGTACTAATTTGTACTGGAACCTGCAAATTTTTACTGGAAAAGTGTATGATAACCCAAAAAATTTGCAAGAGAGCACTGAATCGAGAGCGTAACAACACGGGAGAGCTGTAAATTCTTGCTAGTGAAATTTTTACTAGCAGAAATTAGCTAGCAGAAGAAGAATAAGTGTCAAAAGCAGCCATTTGTTGAATTGGTTTAGCACAAACAAAATAAAAAGGAGTTTAAATCAAAGTATTGTGACTGTGTAAGTGCTTGTGTGTAAAGCAAAGAGTTTAAGACTGATTTATAAATAGTAAAATTTTTACAGCAGAATGTCAAAACAGTTCAACTACTGTTCACTTCCAAGTTTGTGCTAGTTTTGTGTTCATTAACTTTTTCTGCTAGTTTTCTCTTCTTCTCAATTTTACGCTCTATTTTGCTTTTATGCTCTCGCTGCAATGTTTTACTGGAGAAGTTACTATACAAACCTAGTGCTGACAAAGTGACATATTACAACAAGCCAGAGATGTTTTCTGTTTTATGAGCAAAGAAACCTACCAAAATTTTAAGCGTGCGCGTTGAAGATGTTTGTGCTATCGCTTTGTATCGCTGGGCATACATCGCTTTCTTTCTCTCTTCCACCTTCTCTATACTACATCTTCCTTCTTACTCATGTAACATTTTCAGTTTTAAAAATTTCACTCTCCATTTTTGGGAACATCGCCGCCTTAGAAGTTTCACTCAGTGTTGCCACTTTGTGAGTAATTCCTCAAAATGTGAGGAATTTTGGGTGCGCTTGAGTATTTTTTGAAGATTTTTATTTTGAGGAATTGGTGAGGAATTTTCTCTCGATATATTTGCAGATAACAAATGCAACCACGTTTTACACAACAGAGTTGTAAATCGCTCTGCAAAGTTTTGAACAAAAAGCTTTCCGAGGTTATATAAAGAGTGAAATACACCTCACAAGCGGCTTGCCAAACATTCTTCAAACCTACTTTTCCCATTTCGCCATAAAGTTAGTTTTCTTCCGGTTCACAATGTAAAAGGGTTTGGGTTTCTTAAATTTTTCTCTCTTGTGTCCTTATTTGGTAAAAATTCCGTTGCGAATGAGGCGATTTTATTATACACAATGTAAGCGGTTTGATCAGACCTCAACATGGCGGCCAGAAAATCAAAAAAACTTGATTTTTATTCACATTTCCCTCAAATGGCTTATCAAACCTTCAAACACCCCTATACACAACATAAATAGCTTTGAGGAAAAGGATATTTCGCTTGGTTTGTCAAGCCCCTTGTGTGGTGTTTTTCGCTCTTAAGCACATCTGCATTTCCTGCTAAATATTCAAAATGTTATCGATCATTTTTTTCATTCTATTTTCAATTTATGTATTTTGAACTTACAAAATCTCGGTAACGAATGGAGAGAAAGCGCATTGTTCGATCATAAGGATATTCATATTGATTCTTCATTAGATCCAGAAAATTATAGGAAACAAATTTTTGAATTAAAAGATTCTTCAGGTTCATATTAGTTTCCCAATTAAAAAAAATTATATCTGCATTGCTAATATAGCCCTTTTCTAATGCTTCAGTAGAACGTATATGTAGTAGTTTAAAAATGTGTGGGACTGACTTGAGGCCCAGATTGAGCACTGATATAGTTGCAGCAATATTATATACAAACCAAGGCACAAAAGACAACGGTGATACTTTGTTTGAACCGCAAGAACAAATGTACCAATTTAATTGGAGAATGTAACTAATTTTTACACTAAGTATGTACCTGTAAATAGTATGCAGTACACAATACTCATATCAGTAAAAAGAAAACTTTGAGTAATTTGTTCGGATTTTGAGGATTTCTCATTTGTTTTTGAGGAATTTGGTATTTTTTTTGTGGCAACACTGGTTTCACTTCAATAAATTCCTTGTCGTTTAAAGAATAAAGGCAAATCCGCATTATACTAAAGCCAGCTTCCCAACTACTATCCCATACGAACACAGATATATAGAATAGAAGATATGTAGTTGGTGATTTGCCGTTGGCATTTCAAAGCGGCTTTTGGCCGAAAAAAATCGTCTTTTTCTTTTTTACCAATTCTTATGGTAGCTGATACGCTATTTTCATTGCAACAAACCGCAGTTTTCTAGCGGTTTTTTCACAAATTCTCTTTAAAGACGGACACATTGACCAAAAAACTAACGTATGTACAAATGCATTACACTTGTTAACTTCAAACATGTTTTTCTCGAAAACTTATTTTTGAGTTTTATGAATATTTATTTTGACAAAATGTATTGCATGATCATTTTTCACTGTAATACTCGTATTACATATACATATGTATGTAAATAATGGGTCAATTCATAGTGAAAAAAGTCCACACTAAAATTAGTTGAAGCTTTTTGACCTTATTTTCAGTGGAATATCTAACTAACTTTAGAGTAGACTTTAATTCTACTACACATGAATGTTTAAATAAAATTATTATTAGCAATGAATTACATTAATTTTATTATTATTCTAATGCACATAAGATAGATATTAAAGAAAATTCAAAAGATCCTTGGACAAATTTTCAAAATCTGGTTTTACGTCACTTACATGAACCAACGACTATAGATCACGCAATCCGCCATCGTTTTATTTGTAATCAAATGTCATAAAAAAGTTTTCGTACCGTTTCTGATGTTTTCCCCTTTTGCTTACATCGTCTTCTATCGCTTCTGGATGGCTTTTTTAGCAATTTGATGTGTTTTATGGCCGATTTTCATTTTAATTTTGATCTATTACAAATTTATGATATAAAATGACGTGCTTTGTGATTGGAACAAGTTTGTGCATTTGTTTGGTCTGGCGAAACGCCTAAATTTTCGTGAAAAGTGGGTGCACGTTTGTGGCCAGAACGTTGGCGTTGAAAAATCGACCCTTGGTGATAATATGCTATTTTAAAACACTTTCAATCCTGAAAACCATATTTTATGAACTTTTTTGCTAATTGTCATCAAGTTTCACTTTGTATATTTTATAATAAATACCAATTTACCAATATCAGAAATTTACTCTTTTCATTCTTTTCCGACTTGTTAGTTGGTTCATGCGTCACTTAAAGCCATTCGTAACAGTTCTGTTAAATGTTGGTTAATCAATTGTGAATGGTATTTTTACTTTACGAATTTCATTGTAGAGTACAAAGACTCATAGTTATACGTTGTACCAAAAATTGAAAATATACGGCAGCTGTTTTCTACAGCGGATATTTTTAATCTTGTACATGTTGCCGCAATTCAAGCAGGGGCAAAGCTTTATGTTGAATTTCTAGTGCCTTATCTTCTTTTCATTCCAAAAACACCAACTCTTCTTCGCTTTTCCTAAAGAGGAGTATTTCATCTTAAATTATGTTACATAGAAGAGGGTTTATGAAGTATGCAAACGTACATTTAAATAATTTCAAATCGGCAAAAATTTTTCCTTTTTTACACATATCTCATAGATTTCTTATAGTTCCTGAACCTTCCATTTTTTTTATTAAAAAATGCGTTGTGTTTGTACTTGAGGGACTTAACTATCAAAAGCTTTACTATTTTTCACCCGATTTTAAAAATCAAACATGAGAAGAGGATTTATAGACCTTTAAAATTATGTATAACAATCTTGTGGTAGACTTCGATTTTTGGGAAGTTCTGTTGCGTAAAATCTAAAGAGACCCCTAATTTTCTTTATTGTTTTTTTTCAGTTTAACCATCGTTTCAAACATTATACTGTTACTCGGTAGGGTCGAAAACCTACCTGAAAAGTTTTGTTGCATGTACATAAACTAAGAACACACTGCTTGTTAAAAAGTTCTAGTCAGAAAAATAATAAAGTTGTCTGTGAAGCAATAAATAAATAGGACTAGTGGAAATATGTGCTGCTTTATTTGATGTTATTAAAAGTCCGATTCCTGTGTTCACCTAAGTACAAACGATTTTTTTGTTTTTGCTCGCCAAACAAATTTTAAGCATACCGATTTTGTACGGATTTTTCACCCACCACTTTTTGTCCGTGTACGGATTTTATACTCTAAACGTCTGGCAGCCCTGTTTCCATCATATCGTTAAAGAACATTAACGTCAGAAAGCCAATTTTCATTCTCCAATTGCTTGGCTTTCATCAATTTGCGTATGTGTATATAAAAATTATTAAATAAAAAAAATACAACACTATGGAAAATAATGTCTAGCCATATATGTAATACTTTTATATTACTAGTACATTCAAAGTACATTCCCCAACATCAGAGTGCCGAAATATTGAAAAAAGAAAGAGAGATCCGATAAGAGAATGTACTCAAAATGACAATTTTACTTTTCAAAATTCAGGAGCGGTTTCACAAATTTTCATTTAAAAACAGCTCTTATGAAAAATTAACAAAAAATAAAATTTTTGTAAATCTATGAGAAGCGCTGCGGCCGTTGGTGGTGGCAGAGGATAAAAATACCAGTTAGAGAAGGACTTGGCTTCAGTTGGCATTTCCAATTGGCGTCAATCAGCATAGAAGGGAATCGAATAACATGCTTTATTGGATTCGGCCAACATATGTATAAAATACCACACCGCTTTATGTGTAAATAAGTTTTATCTTTGTTAGGAAAAGATCTTCTATCTTCATACCGAGCCCTAACCGCTAAAATAATGTATATATATTTATATATTTTTGTTTAAATTACTTTTTGATGCAGATGCTCTAAGAGGCATTTATGCATCAAAATTAAATTTTGAAAAAAGTTGCCCGCATTTGGCTCAAAGAGCCGCGATTGTCCACCGTTTGTATATATGTACATATGTACATACATAAGAAACTCCTTACATATGCACGTCCATATGTACCACCCTGCAAAAATTTGAGGACCAGGTGGTCCACTGGGTCGTGGTTTTAAAGTATGTGCAAAAGGACCAGGCTGCATACTAGTAACTTGTTATGCTGACCTGGACCACTTCAAACGCAAACACCTGATATATGTGTTGAGAGTTTGTTAGTTTACCTGAAGTCCTTAAAGCAGTCTTTTAGTTATGGTCCTGACCAGATCCCCACTTGTTTTCTTAGAAATTGTGCTGATTATCTCTATGAGCCGTTAACAGCCTTATTTAATTTGTCTCTTAAAGAGGGCGTTTTTCCAACTGTATGGAAGGAATCGTTCATAACCCCCTTACATAAAAGTGGTAGCAGGTCTTCAGTGGAGAACTACCGGGGCATAGCTAAGCTTTCTGCAATTCCTAAATTATTTGAAGCAATTATAACAAATCGGTTGACGCATTCTATCACTTCAAGCATTTCATACAGTCAACATGGATTTTGCAAGGGCAAATCAACTTCTACAAATTTACTTGAATTAACATCCTATATCTCAAAAGCATTTAGTGAGAGCAAAACTTTTGATGTTATATATACTGATTTCAGTAAAGCATTTGACAAAGTGTGCCACTCGTTGCCCATCTATAAACTTGATCTTCAATTATTGTTTCAATTAAAGAAAGGTCTTTGCTACAATCAGACTTAAACAGCATGGCTTACTGGTGTAAAGTAAATCTTATGCCTCTAAATCTTAAGAAATGTAAAGTAATGTGCTTCTCGCGAAGAGCTGTTCTGCCAGTTTCTTATATAATAGGTAACCATAACCTGGAACCTTGGTATCACAATGGATCATAAGCTTAATTTTAATCTTCACATTAATGTGACAGTCAACAAGGCTAAAGGTGAACTTGCATTTGTGAAACGATGGTCAAAAGAATTTAGTGACCCTTATATTACTAAAACCCTGTTTACAACATTAGTTGGGCCGATTCTGGAATACGGCTCGGTGGTTTGGAATCCAAGGTATCAAATTTACTCAGACAAGATAGAATCAATACAAAAACAATTCCTACTTTTTGCTTTAAGAAATTTCCGATGGGATTCTCAATATAGTCTCCCACCTTATACGAGTCGCTTAAAACTTATTAACCTTCCTACACTCGCCAGTCGCAGGGAAATGCTTGGTATAATTTTTATGGTTAAATTACTGACAGGCTCAATTTCAAGTCCGTCTCTTCTGGCTGATGTAAGCTTTAATGTTCCCTCACGCGTATCAAGACACTTTTGTCCCATATTTCTGAAAGCTTGTAAAACCAATTTTGAATTGCACGACCCACTCCGTTGCTTATGCCAGGATTTTAACTCTCACTCCAGCACGTTTGATATATCAGATCCGCTTTTCAGCATTAAGAAAGCGATACTCTCCTCTCTCAATAAGTGAATTATGGACATAAATACATAAAATCAGCTGATGAATTTAGTTCTGTAGCTGAACAGTTTTAGATCTCGACACTTAACAAACTCCTGCCTATCGTGACTCGGCACAAAAATTTAAAATATTGGTTCCGTACGTCATGCGGACTGCGCCCCTCGTGCGGATGGGCGGGAATGGAGGGTAAAAACCGTTGGGATTATTATTATTAAACACCTCTTCGTGCCCCATCGGCAACATGATTCGGTTGCCGAATGTGCCATGGTCCAAAAGGAGTAGTTGTCTAGGTGGTCCCATGTTATGCAGTGGTGGACCAAAAGTGGTCCCATGTTATGCAGCGTTGGACCAGAGGTGGTCAAGTCCAATGACATCGCAATGTTAATGTAACCATATTTTCTCCATATATTTGGACCTTTTTGGTTACTAGTGTTTGTTACAAGGTAGCGTGGTCCTGTACTAGTATTTAACCTAGTCCCACTTTTTGCAGGGCATGTACATACTCCAAAATCATTTGTTGATAACGTTCTTACATGCGTACATATATATTTGCATATTGCTGCCTATATACTACGCACATACATACATATGTACAAATCAGCATACATATTTATGTGCATATTGCTGCCTCTATATATATGAAAAAATCAGCATACATATGTACATTAGAGTAGTCCAAAATAAGTAATGTCGGCATTTTAATGCTCTCGCCCCCTAGGATTGTTCTATATCGAAAAAAAGTATACCTTTATTTTTTCATTTTGAAATCAAAAAATATTTAGAGCTCGCTCAAAGCGCTAATAGTTTTTCATGTATTTGCATTTTCTGGAATTTTCTAGGGGTTTTGGCAGACCTGTAAAATATAGTTACTGAGAAAAAATTTTTAAGAAAAGAATAATTGGGTATTTTTATTGGGAATCTGTTGAAGAGAAACAGAGTCTTCCGATCGAAAAATATTGATTTTCAAGAATTCCATACCATTTCCACGAAATTTTTTTTTTTCATACAAAATACATGGAAAACTTTGAGCGACCTCTAAATATTTTTATACCCGAGCGCACTTGTGCACAAGGGTATTATAACTTTGTTCACATAACGGTTGTTTGTAACAGGCAAAACGAATCGAGATAGATATAGACAAATGTATACATAAATGATCAGGATGAAAAGAGAAATCGATTAAGCGGTGACTGTCTGTCCGTCCGTCCGTTCGTCTGTCCGTCTGTGCACACGATAACTCGAGTAAAAATTAAGATATCTTAACGAAACTTGGTACTTCTTTCGGGCGTAGGACGGATGGTATTGAAAATGGGCAAAATCGGACAATAACCATGCCTACCTCCCATATAACGGTAATTTTCAGAAATACGAAAACTGCGATATTTTAGTAACTACTGAAGATTATTCACTCAAAATTGATATTTGCAATAACTTTTAGACGAAAAATAAGAATATTATAAATTTTTGAAAAATGGGCGTAGCCACGCCCACTTATGGTTACATGTGTATATCTTGGCAACCGCTGCACCGATTTCTTCCAAACTTGGCACAGTTATTGGCCTTGGTACAGGATCCCAATTTGCCGAAAATTTTTAAAATCGGACGATAACCACGCCCACATCCCATATAACGGTAATTTAGAGAAATACAAAATCTTCGATAAATCAGTAAATATTGAAGCTAATTTATTCAAAATTGACGCTTGCAACAATTCTTTACCTAGAAATACGTTTGTGGTAAAATTTTGGAAAATGGGCGTGGTACCGCCCACTTATGATCACATATATGTATATCGGTAACCGTTGTACCAATTTGTACCAAACTCGGTATTTTTATTGTGCTTGCCACATAAAAGCAAAGCGTTGAAAATTATTGAAATCGGACTAAAATTACGGCCGCTTTTCATATAACGGTAAATTTCAGAAATGCTTGAAACTTCAATAATTCGAAATTTAAGGACGCTAATTTACTCAAAATTGATACACCCCGGCTTACCATCTAGCGGTAGCTTTCGGAAAGGTGAAAAACATATATTTAATACGTGCGCCGGGTATTTAACGTTCGGCTCTGTCCGAACTTAGACTTTCTTACTTGTTTGATTTCAAAATAAAAAATAGGGGTATACTTATTTTCGATATAGAACAATCCTAGGGGTGAGAGCATAAAAATTCCGACTTAACTTTTTTTTACATGCATTTTTGGACCACCCTAATGTACATACATACATACATATATAATTACGCGCATATTCAAATACAATAATTACTATTTCAAGTGAATTCTCAAGTGAATTCATTCATAAATACAACGGCGGTACATCTCCCAACGGCGGTTCAGCCCCAACAAGCGCAACTTTTTCACTCAGCCATCGATATGCTGAAGGTCAGGATTTTAGCTCCGGAGATATTTTGAAACTTATTGGCCTAAGAGCGGTAGCTTACAAAAATCGCAGTCAACCCAAACTTCGTCAAAACAAAATCATGAGTTTTCTTCAACAACAGTATACAACTTAATATAAATTATTTTCATGAATTCAAGTTTTGTTTAATTTTATATATGCGTGTATAAAATAAAATCTTGATGGGAAAATCATGAAATAAAAATGAACTCAGCTGTTGAGAAAGTGTAAACTTTTTAATTTCTTCAGGACTTCGATAATCCGGACACTTCGATAATACGGACACTGCTCGGTTTTTAATTGTCTGGATTATCAAAACCCTACTGTATTATTATTGCCATATAAAATGTACGAGTATGGTTTTGTTAAATGCAAACTTACCAACAACCTAAATATTTCGTAAGTGTAGGGTTAAAATTTATCGTGCACGTGGCAATTCGCGGAAAATTAAGAATTTGCCATGAGGACAGCTCCGCATGAGTAAACCAGTAGGAAATCACGAGAAGTGAAACAAAATTTTTGACCCTTCGGGCTCCAACAAGAACATATAAATACATATCGTCGCCTGGGTAAAATATTGTCGTATGTTAATTGTGGCAGGTTTCGGGAATCGCGGAATGCAATTTCTTAAAAACGCGAAGATAGATTTTCTCCAATCTCTGAAAATGTCACTAGTTCACAGAATTCTTAAATTATTTAATTTTTAATGTTTATTGTTATTTAGTTTTGAGTTTGGGAAGGATTTTTTTAGTAAAATTTTGGCGTAAGCGTCGTTTGTTAACAATTTGGCAGCCACTTTGTATGAAATACGACAAAATGTGACCAAAATTTCTACTAAATTAACGACACTTTTTACTCAATATCTCGGAAATTAAAGGAGACATCTGAAAATGGAGAACGCCATTTTTAAGATATTGATTAGTTTAATATGACTGCATCACTAACTAAATTTTTACTACATTTTCGAAAGAATTGTAGTCAATATCTCGGAAACTAAAATATATATCTAAAAACTGATAACACCAATCGAAAGACCTTATTTCAAATTATAGGCGACGATATATTTAACACATATCGTCACCTGAATGCAAAAAGACGTTTGCTGAAGTGCAAAAAGTCGTAACTCATAAAAAATTCAAAATATACTTTTTGAATGATATGATGGATTTCATCGAACTACAACTTCCCTTTTTCTTTTATGAAAAGAAAAATATTACTCACGACTTTTTCCATTTTAGTGACGATTTTTGTTACGTCCTTTTACATTTCAGGTGACGATATGTATATGGGCATCGCCCATTTACTAGAAATGTGACATAATCCAAAAAACGCAAAAAATCTAGTTAAGTATGCAAAAATGAACGTTATCACCCATTTGAAATGATGTGTAAAAATTTCATAGCTGTAACGATTACCAGTAGTCATTAGAACAAGATGTGTACTAATTTTACCCCTGGGAGTATATGTAAATTCAAAACATTAATGCCGTTTTTCTCGAGTTTTTAGTTTTTTGAGTTATGACAGTATTAAAGTAATGGAGTGATATGTACATACTAAAGGTCTGCATCGGAATTCAGTTTGCTTCACTGTGAAGTTTTTTTCAAATATGTAAACTACTCATACTTTAACAAAGAGGGCATGGAAGGAAGAGAAGTGAAAATTTTGAGCACTGTATACATGAAAAAAGTACTCAAACAAAATATGTTCCGAAAAAAATAAAAACATAAACAAGCAGTACTATGGTGTTAAACTTCCACAAAAAATATGTTCCTTCACAAGTATTTTTTGAGTATTTTTGGAAGTTTTCGTTTAACAAATACTACATAATGTTAACAGACATGGAAAAACAATGTAGGGAATTATCAAGGCTAATACCAAGCTAGCCCAATACCGAGCGAGAGACAAAAGGGACTCCCACAGCAACACCTCGAAGGAGCGTTTTAAATTATGGGATGAATAAGCATTCCATATGGGTTATCTGCGGATGACCTGTTAAAGAAGAAACGTTATTTTTTACCAAACTGCTTCACCGATCATAACCAAATTGCGATGTACATATCTACTGGAAACCTTCCAAGGATGGTCATAGACCAATAAAAAATTCGACATATCAAAGGCGCGTGCGTATTTGCGGTAGAGCTTTGGAATTCGGTTGAGTGATATATGAAGACAAACCCAAACTTTCGAAGGGAAAATTACGTTATTGGAAAACCTGACACTATGGAGGTTAACGGACCTCTGAGTTCTAAAACCCCACATATATGAATTTTCAGGTTTATTCAATGCATTTATCCCTGCTTGACGTTCAACTGACCACGAACCTCACGTGATAGAGGCTAACGGACCTCGGATTCGCATTTAGCCTGTCGAATAACATAGGGTTTGGTTTAATATGCATACACTTTTTTTGTAAACCTGTGTAATTTTTATCAATATTCGTTTATAATTAAAACATTTTTCTTTTATATTTTACTCACTTCTTTAAGATAATTTTTCTGCGGATCATACGAACGAGAGTTCAAATAATACACAATGCAAAATGTTAGCTAAACCCTAGTTGCGCGAAATAATAAAATAAGCCCCCTTTCTTCAACGAATCAAATTCGACAATGAAAATAAAATTTATGAATTTTCTTAACATTATGTTAAATGATAACATTTTGAAAGAAAAAACTTCATAAGTATTCGTATACTTCCTATGAAGTTTTCAAATACTGCTGAATTCAATCAACATACTCAAGTGTTTTGGAAAAGCGGAACAGTGTTTTATGTAGCAGAGCACTGTTGAGTAACATTGCTCAGTTATTCAAATTTATGATGTTCTCTTTTTTTCTTCCTATCTTTTTTAGTACTCTAAAATTTATGTTCCATTTACTCATGTACACATGTGAAGAGTATTTCTGCTGGTATATTTGCAGACCTTTAGTACATACATATGTACATAAAAACTCAAATAAAAAATTCATTTGGATTCACCCACGTCAATATTGAAATTCATGTTCATCAAAATGTTTGATATCACTGTAAAATGTATTGTTAAAATGTCTTTTTATAGCATATTCCCTAGTTTTTTTAAAGGACGAATAACCCAAAAGGCATTGTATGCCACCAAAATAATTTTCAATGTATTTACATACATATTTCTCGCAAGGCATCTTTGTATTCAAGAAACAAAGCAGAACACCCATCCGCGATGTTGATTCGTCGCTGTCTCAGTATATCCAGTAAAAAAAACTGTGGTGAAGTCCTTTATTCCCCATAAATAAATATAAATAAAGTTTCCTGAGGTCAAATTACATGTAGCATACAATTTCTTACACGCATGTATATACTCTGATTAATAATATGAAAAATGGATTAGAACCACCGTTTAATGTTATATTTGATGCAAATTAATTTTGCCACTCGGAACGCTCTGCGCATTGCCACTGAATAATAGGTTTACTTAAAATTACATCCCTGGTCCTTCTTCTTTCTGTATTGCATCGGGGTGAATTCACATTTCTCAGAAATTTAACAACAAAACAAAACGAAGTGAGTATTTTGTTTGCTAATTTTTTCTATTTCTATTGTTTAATGTAAATTGTATGTCTTTTTAGGATATGTTGAGGCAAAAAAGAAGGCGCAGTTGGAAAATTAAGTGATTAGTACGAAGTAGCAGCGCAAGCACATTTGGAAAATTATGCCGATAAGCAAGATAGAATTTGGGAAAGTAAGTGGCTGGTTGCAGCATATCTATGTATTAAATGAAATTGTGTTTAATAGAAATGTTGTTAATCGAGTGGCGTTAGTTAAGATGTGCTCCAAACATTTGGCCGGTAGGAAGCCGGAAACAACGGGCAAACAACCTTCCAGGAAGCTGCCTGCTGTCCCCGAGTCGTAGCTGAAGTTCAGCAAGAAGCAGGTCAGCAAACGTGCTACCCTGATCAAGCGTAAACTAAAGCGCTCTGCTGTGATTGCACTCCGCAAACGTGAAAACTTGTTGCATCTAAGAAATATCAAGCAAAATATCTCCGTGATGGACGCCGTGAGAATAAGTTGCGCCGTCTGGCAAAGAAACGCGGCTCATTCCACGTGCATGCGGAAGGCAAATTGGCTTTTGTGATCTGTATCCGCGGTATTAACAAAGTTGCACCAAAAGTGCGACAGTTTGTTCTGTTTTCGCCACATTAACCACGGTTTGTTCATCAAATTTAACCGTTAATATGCAACTCATTGCCGAATCCTATATCACATGGGGTTATCCAAATCTTAAATCAGTTCGTGAATTGATCTACAAACCTGGAATTGTCAAGCACAACCATCAACGTGGCCATATGGCTATACATCCATTGACTTACATCCATACATAATTGACAACAGCAACCACGCTGTCGAGTTTAAATAGCGGAAAATCAGCTGCACTTGATAGTCGTTTGTTGAATAAGGAAAATGAATTAGCAACAAGAGTTTACGGAATGTACATAGCTCAGTGGTTAACGCTTCTGACTTTGAACATTGATTACGCAGGTTCGACCCTTGCTGAACTCTAGAAAAAAAAAAAAAGAAGTCTGATGAGGAGATGTGGTGATCTCCGAAATAGTGCTATAACTTGCTGCTTTTTCAATTTTTCCTAATAAACAATCGTGGTACAAAGCTCAATAAAAAATATTAAAAATAAAATTTTAATAAGCCACAATAAGATTGACAAATACATAGTTTAGGAAGAGCCTGCCTGAAACTATACAAAAAAGCAAATAAGCAAATGGATGTATAGAATTGACAACAGCAACCACGCTGTCGAGTTTAAATAGCGGCAAATCAGCTGCACTTGATAGTAGTTTGTTGAATAAGGAAAATGAATTAGCAACAAGAGTTTACGGAATGTATATAGCTCAGTGGTTAACGCTTCTGACTTTGAACATTGATTACGCAGGTTCGATCCCTGCTGAACTCTAGAAAAAAAAAAAAAAAAAAGAAGTCTGATGAGGAGATGTGGTGATCTCCGAAATAGTGCTATAACTTCTACCGCTTAGATTTTGTTGCTTTTTCAATTTTTCCTAATAAACAATCGTGGTAAAAAGCTCAATAAAAAATATTAAAAATAAAATTTTAATAAGCCACAATAACATTGACAAATACTTAAGTGAAATAGTTTTTTATTAAATATTGGTCCTGGTATATTTAAAAAAAAATCAGGTCAATATTAATGTATGAAATGAAGTAAATAAAAATCTAAGAATATATTTCCTGAGTATTTTGTCATAGAGCCGTTATTAAATAAAGACATAACTGCGTCGGGCATTGGTCCTGACGTATATAGAATTAATGAATAAGAGAGAGATTATTATACAAGCTCAACGTGGTAATTTAGGTATACTTACATATGTATGTATTTATCTGTTACTCGCCTAGCATATACTTCAACTGCGAAAATAATGCCATTTATAATTTATTTAGATGCATATTTTAGCTAAATGTTATATCGTCTCCTAGATAAAAGGTCGTTGCTTGTTACTTTCGGCAGGTTTCGGGAAATCACAGTTGAAGTTTGGAGTGTTATTTCTCAGAAACTCGACTACATATTTTCTCCAAAGTGTCGGAGAATGCTATGTACTATTTCACGAAATTCTTAAATTATCTTACTTTTTAGTTTACTGTCAACCATTTATGAGTTTAATAAAATTTTGTCGTATACGCCAAATGTGATAAAATTTTTTATATCTTTAACTAAAATCTGTCAAAATAACGCTTACGGAAATTTTCCATCCAAGCGACGATATTTGAATGTTACTGGCATAATTTCGAACGTGTATGTAAAATTTCGGGAAAATGTTAAGAAGTATATTCATATGCTGAAAAGATATTTTCGCAGACTCACAATTTATTTAAAGTATATCATCAACCTTATTTGCAATTCTATGAATAAATCGCTCCCATAACCATGATAAAAAAATAGGATGGTAAAACCGCTGAGGCGAATTTTTAAATTCTTGACGTTTGCAAGCAATTTAATTTTAAAATTTTACACACAAACTCACACACACATTCTCATTTTCAATCTCAAACAACAACTTTGAACAATTCCTTTTTTTTACGCTCAATTTTATATGATTTTAAACTTCATATAAAACTGGCAAACTTCAAAAAAAATTATGGCCGACGAATAGAGAACGGTTTTACCTTACTATGTTTTTATCATGCCCATAACTTAATTTGTGCAATCAATATATTTCACAATTAACTTAAATGCTAAATTAAAAATATTTGTTCAACGACCTCGACACAGTAAAATAAAAAAAGTATTTATTAGAAAAATAATTATTCTTAATACATTTATATTTCAGCTAAACCTGAGATGTTCAATCGCACTGCAATATTTTTCTATCCATTTTTCCAGTGTTAAAATAATTTTCACCACATAAAATTGCTGCGCAACACCCTTTTTGACGAAAAAGCGTTGCTTGCAACACTAGTCCTTTATGGGGACCAAATTTGGTGGAAAAAAGTTGCTAAGTTTGTTTACTGGATATACTGAGGTTGCTGTCTCGCTAACGACTTAACCAAGGTGTATTTAGAAGGCGGTGTTAGCCCATGAACCAACGACTACAGATCACGCAATCTGCCATCGTTGTATTTGTAATCGAGTTTCATAAAAAAGTTTTCGTAGCGTTTTGATGTTTTTCCCTTTTGTTTACATCGTCTTCTATCGCTTCGGGATGCCTTTTTTAGCAATTTGATGTGTTTTATGACCGATTTTCATTTAAATTTTGATCTATTACAAATTTATGATATAAAATGAAGTGCTTTGTGATTGGCGAAAGGCCTAAATTTTCGTGAAAAGTGGGTGCACGTTTGTGGCCAGAACGTAGGCATTGAAAAATCTACCCTTGGTGATAATATGCGATTGTAAAACACTTTCAATCATGAAAACCATATTTTATGAACTTTTTTTGCTAATTGTCATCAAGTTTCACTTCGTATATTTTATAATAATAACCGCGCCTTTTTCTGGTATGTTTTCATTCTTAGGCACACGTCAAAAACGCTCAGAAATTTACTTTTTTCATTCTTTTCCGATTGCGTGATCTTGTTAGTTGCTTCATGGTGTTAGCCGTATATAAGTAAAAAATTACCCTAACAAATTATACGCAGATATCCATACTGTCATTGGTATAAGTTACAACAAACACATCATTTTGACGTAATGCTCTCCACGGCGAAAAACTCAGCTGTTGCCCCAGCTGGACCTTGGACTAAACGATAGAGTGTAAGAATACGTGTGAAGTGATCGTCCACAATTGTGGTATGAAGCCCCGACCGCTGATTTTTATGTGCATACATACATATGTATGAATATTTATAAATTTATACGTACATACTATAAACCAGGGGTGGGCAAGGCCAAGGCCGAAAAGAGCCACATTTAAATTATAAATACTACAAAGAACCACAAAAAAAAAATATTTTTAAATATAATTATTATTAGAAATGAAAAACATTAATTTTATTATTATTCTAATGTACGTAAGATAGTTATTAAAGAAAATTCAAAAGATCCCTTTGGCCAAATTTTCAAAATGTGGTTTTACGTCAGTTAAAGCGGTTCTTAACAGTTCTGTTAAACCTCCTTCTGTCGTTTAAACCTCCACTAAAAAATGTCCAACAGCAAAATTCCGGCAAAATGTCGTCTATTACCTCACAAGAGAAAAATATCCAAAATAGTAGGCGAACAGAAAATTTGCAGAAACTTGGAAATAGAAATTTTGTTTACATTCAAAAGTATAAAATTTAAAACGTAAGAAACCAAATCTCGAAGTTTTATCCTGACACAGTTCACTGACTAAGCGAACAATTACTTACTTCTGACAAGTTTAATTAGTCGCAATTTACTATTTAACTTCCAAACCATCAAATTCGACTTAGGGATTTGCATAAATATCAACCAGCTGTTTTCTTAACGGCAAAAATTTTTCCAGCAGAAAATAGCAGCTTTCCCTCAAAATTAAATGAAACTTCGCTCTCTCAATTTCCCCTTCTTTGCAAGTTTTTTGTGAATGCAAACACAAAAAGCTGAAATGAAATCATGAATAAAAAGACAAAGTTTAGCTTCAAAACTTTAAATAATTTGCGAACAAATCCAAAACACTTTTATTTTCTCCTTTTAGAGACAAATTCAAGTTTTGCATATGTTCCATCTTATCGGTAAAGAACATTAAGTCAGAAAGCCAATTTTAATTCTCCAATTGCGGGTAATGTTCGATCCCATGTGTACATAAAAAGAATAAAATAAAAAAAACAACACTATGGAAAAGAATATCCAGCAAAGAAATATGTATTTTAAAAAGTAAAAAGAACCAAAATGTGCTAAGCAAAGAGAAAGTAAAACGAGCCGCACTTTGCTAAGCAAAGAGCCGCATTTGGCTCAAAGAGCCGCGTTTGCCCATCGTAGCTATATACATACTAGGAATGTTAATCCCGGGATCCCCGACTTTTTAAGGTCTCGAAAATCCCGGGATTCTTGGCAAGTAATCCCGGGATTTTCGGGATTTGTAACTTGCACTGATGGCAATAATAGAAACTCCCTTTCTTGACCAGTATTGGCTATATTTCTGTTTTATTTAATAATTAATATTTTTTTATAAATGTCTAGCTTATTTATAATATATTATATATTATATTTATATGTATTATAACACCGCGCGATAGTATATTTTAAACACAGATATCAAAATATTTGCGAGACCCTGGGCCAAATATAGTAAAATTGCGTTTTTAGTTTTTCACTCTGACGTCAGTAATTCAAAAATGCTTTAAAAAATTCAGAGAAATGTGCTTAGAGAATAAGTATGAGTACAAAATTAATGATGAAATCCTGTAGAATTTAAACATATTCAAGTTTCTAGTGCAGAAGGGCTGGTAAATATTGAAAATGTCATTTTAAAATTTTATCCTTGAAATTTCGCAATATTTGTTCGAATTTCGTTCTTCTAACTTTGTCAGCTTAAAAATTATCTATTCGTACTGGTGAATCCAAAAAGTTTAATTTTTTTAAATTCTAAAAAAATTTCCTATTGCATTTGTTACCCATATTTTTATTCTACATTGCATTGAATTTTTTAATAGCTTTTGGAATTAATCATATCTCTGAAATTAAAAAGTCCTTCAAAATAAATCCTGCGGTCAGAGAGAAAAAATATAAACGCCACTTTAAATAAAAAAGTAGGTTTCAAACCATGGTACAATAACACTGTGGAACCAATTCAGGTTAGCAAAAGTTAGGTCGATTCTGAGAGTGAGGGGTGCAAATAGAGGCTAAATTAGAAGACCCGTATCGCGGCGTTTGTTTATGTTAGTTCGAATTTTTTTTTGATCGACCTTCGAACTTTGCATTCAAATTCCGATTTTCAGCATATTGTTTATATGGTCTTTTGGCTATAACTCGTCGACTAATTGATATTTTTTCAATCTGTTAAAGCCAAATTATTGCTAGACACCTGTGCTACAATTAAAATTAAAAAAAAATTGATTTAGAAAATTTGTGTAGTGCTTATGAAGCAAAATGTTGGAAATTTGTTTTTTTCATGCTTTTTGGACATATTTTCCACAAAACTAAGTCTTTTTTGCTTTCTGTTTGATCTATAATATGCTTCTCAGTTTCTTCAATAAATTTCATTTGAAAAGAAGACAATCATAATACAAAACTTGCGTTTTCCAGCTTAATATTAATTTACTTCTCATTTCTTATGTACCAATTTTTTCAGTGTTGGTTTTGAAGAAACATTGAAAAAGAAATTATAAAAATATGGAAAAAATATAATTTTGAAATGTTAGTTATGAAAAGTTTTAAGTTGCCACGGCCAGTTGCCGTTTAGCAGGCGGCTGTGGATCAACATCACTGCACTCTCTAATATCTTGGTCATCGTCATCATCATCAGAAAGGTCGATAATTTCGTCCAACAGATATTCTGGAATTTCATCTTTGTCTTCTTGTTTTGAAGAAACATTGAAAAAGAAATTATAAAAATATGGAAAAAAATATAATTTTGAAATGTTAGTTATGAAAAGTTTTAAGTAAAAAAATTAAATAAGTTAAATTAATGATTTGACCAGTTGCCGTTTAGCAGGCGGCTGTGGATCAACATCACTGCTCTCTCTAATATCTTGGTCATCGTCATCATCATCAGAAAGGTCGATAATTTCGTCCAACAGATATTCTGGAATTTCATCTTTGTCTTCCCCTTCTTCCTCTTTTTCCTCGTCTTCCTCTTCTTCAAAGGTGTTTTTATACCACCAAGAAATTTCAGCGAGTATTGCATCTGGAGATTTCTTTCCTCTGTACCTGAAACGAAAATAGTTTTCAATCGTTAACATGTTTAAATTGTGCACTCTGACAAAGATATTAGAAAAATCTAGGAATTCAAAATATGCACACTCTATAGTTACCTTATTTCAAATGGAAGCGCAGTTTGGTGATAACGTTCGCCTTGCTCATCAGATTCAGTTGGCAACTGTTGAGCGAGTTGATCAAGATGCTGAGATGCTGATGCAAGAGATGAATTTTGTACGACATATTAACCCCAATTTCATCGAAAGCAGCCAACATGTTTGCAACAGATTGCCTGTAGTTGTCTTTGCGTTCTTTACCCAAAAGTCCTTTAATGACTGCTTTCAATGCGAGCCATACATTTAATTCTCGGTCTGTCAGAACTTGGTTAAAATCTTGACGACTCATTAGTTTCCGTATGTCGGGACCATTAACAACCCCTTCCTGAATTTTGGCGTTACATAGTCTTGGGAAAATGTCTTTTAAGCGGTTGAATACTGTTGGTCTTTTTGCGATACATTTCAAAAAATTTTTAGCAATGCCAAGTTTAATGTGGAGCAACGGCAACAATATTTTCATTAATTTAATTAATTTAATTTTTTTACTTAAAACTTTTCATAACTAACATTTCAAAATTATATTTTTTCCATATTTTTATAATTTTTTTTCAATGTTTCTTCAAAACCAACACTGATAAAATTGGTACATAAGAAATGAGAAGTAAATTAATATTAAGCTGGAAAACGCAAGTTTTGTATTATGATTGTTTTCTTTTCAAATGAAATTTATTGAAGAAACTGAGAAGCATATTATAGATCAAACAGAAATCAAAAAAGACTTAGTTTTGTGGAAAATATATTCAAAAAGCATGAAAAAAAAGTTTCCAACATTTCGCTTCATAAGCACTACACAAATTTTCTAAATCAATTTTTTTTTTAATTTTAATTGTTGCACAGGTGTCTAGCAATAATTTGGCTTTAACAGATTGAAAAAATATCAATTGGTCGACGAGTTATAGCCAAAAAACCATATAAACAATATGCTGAACATCGGCATTTGACTGCAAAGTTCGAAGGTCGATTAAAAAAAAATTCGAACTAACATAAACAAACGCTGCACAGTGGTTCGGATCGCAAATCTAGCTGGACGAAACTATTTAAACAGATACTCGTTGATGGATCTTTACACCACTTCTTACCTAGGGGATTTTTGAGTCGCTGATTACGAATCTGAAGTCACTTATCAAAAATTCAAAATGGCGGATCCAATATGGCGGACGAAAATTAAAAAAAAACGGTAGATTTCTATGAAACTGGGTATCTGGGGGTTTTCTGGGTCGCTGATTACATATCTAAAGTCATTTACCAAAAATTCAAAATGGCGGATCCAATATGGCGGACGAAAATTTAAAAAAATCGGTTGATTTATATGTAACTGGGTACTAATTTTTTTAACTCTTTCATAACCAAAGGTTTTATAACTCCAAGTATTTTTCTGTTTTAACACACAACCCCTCCCCCCCTCTTCCCCGTGGATCCGCCACTGATCTTATATTTATATTCAGATACATTCCTGTTAATAATTACTTTTGAATTTTGAGATTTGACATACTGTCACTAAAATGTAAATATCTAAGCCAATTGGTTAGACTTGGTTATCGTACTTACCCTCTGCATTTGCGAAGGTGTAAAGAATAATATGCAAGTGGTTTTATAACGGCCTTCGGCGGCCTTTACTTTTCCTACTCTTTAATTTATTTTTTTTATTTATCAAAACGACGATTTTTCAGAATAAATTTGCTTATACCAATGTGGACATAAATTGCGTTATGACCTCTGAATCTATAGCGGAGTAAGTGTAATTTTTTATAAAGTCAATTTGCAGTTATGCAAATATTTGTGAGTGCAATTAGAGCAATCTTTTAAGTTAAATTTCAGCTTTTAAAATAGAGTTCTCAAATAGGCGGCGTTGACTTACCTTTTTTTGTTTGTTTTCATATGTTAATGCTTTAATAAATGCAATTTCTATTTGAATGTATTGTCAGGAATGTATTCCAAGTACCATTAAGTATTTTAAAAACAAAAAAAATTTGACTTTCGTCCAGCTAGATCTGCTATCCGAACCACTGTGCGCTGTCTTCCTAGAGAGGTTTGCTTCACATCGAAATTCGTGCTCCGTTATTTTCATTTTGACGCAGTCCAATGTTGATTCTTTTACTTTTATTTGGCTTTGCTTTTTGTTTTCGCTTAATTTAATTTTTAAATTTTTCAAAACAAAAGAAAGAACATTTGAAATTAAGTGAGCCATACAAATTTTGAATTTATTTACAAGCAAATGTTTTTTTTTCGGCTTTTGCAAATTGAATAAGTACTCTGTAAGTTGGTTTGTTAATAAAAATACGTGAACATATATGGTATATGGGGTATGAAAAATGGGATATTTCCAGCAGTAAACGTTTTAGTGTGGGCAATAATGATATTTTTTAAATAAGGCATATCGGAATATGCGCTCTCTGGGAAGAGAATAGGTTTATTCGCGTATTGATAGTTTTTGATAACTATCAGATTTTCTTGTTCGCGTACACAAAAATCCAGCAAAGATGAAAAGCTGTTAGTTTCTGCTGGAAAAATTTTTGCCAGCAGCCATTTGGCAGCAAGAAAAACTGCTGATCGAACTCATCTGTTTCAATTTATGAAAATATGGAAATTTATTTTAGATTTAGATTTAGATTTATTATTATGATTTTTAAGTTCAAAATAACTTATTAGAACTGCAAATGTATCGAAAGAAAGCAAATACTCCTTTACTCATGTTTCATTAGCAAATTGCTTTAGGAAAACTTTTAACTTATATTCCTTTTATGATTTCTGTTTTATGCTTTTGTATGTAAACAAAATTTCGGTCAGCTGTACTAAAAACTGGCAAGTTTTTTCTAGTTTTGCGTTCGCGTACTTTTGCTAACATTTCTCTCTTTGAGAGAGAACCGATTAGAATTCATTAGAATTTTGCTGCCGAGAGTTTTCTGCTGGGAAAATACGTGAATACACCTAATAAGTTATTGTACCATGGTTTCAAACCCATTTATTTATTATTTATTTCATGGTAGGAGAGCTTCTCAAACAATATAGAAGCAATTTTTTCGATTCAAGTTGTTGAAAAGTAATGAATATCTAAATCACGGGATTAATTCCGGGATCCCGGGATTGTGACAGCGCCATCCCGAAATTCCCGGGATCGGAAAAAGCCGAAAAATTAACATCCCTAATACCTAATATCTTTTTGCGTGAATGAAAAATTTGATACATAGCAGAAATATGTAATTCTTTTAATGAAATAAAGTTTACAAATATGTACTTTATAAATTAATACCGATACATAAATTTTTCGCCATTAAAAAAAATTGGAAAATCCTATGTATGGAAAAAATGCGTAACACCGTTAAAAAAATCAACGGTAAGTCCTAGCCACAACAAATTTGCACTTTATTATATTAAAATTTTATGGACTTCAAAGCTAAGTACCAAATTTTTTCCTGGAGATGCTGATTAAAAAGTTCCAAATTTTGGTGAAATTTTGCAGAACTTTTGTAATTTGTGCAGAAAGTCTGAAATTTGGATTTATATATACTTTGATAATAAAAATTAAGCATTTAAATTTTAAACCTCGTAAAGCCTCGTAACCTCAAGTGTTTACACAGCCAGCCTTTGAACACGGGAACCTTAGTCCAAGAATCCAAAAAAATTCGCGTACGCCTGGTTTGCATCATATTTAAGTCATCTGTGTCCGGAGCATAAATATATTTTGAAGCAGCTGTTGCAAAACACAACGCTTGTAAAGATTTATTAAGAAGATCATTCAAAATCAGTTCTACTTACAAGATTTAGTAACAGAGAAAAATTACTGGGAAGTTAAAAAACGTCATTTTTTGCATAAAAAACGCCCAAACGTGAACAGGATACAAAAAACGTCCAAATGACGTTAAAAACGTCAACCTGGCAACGCTGAAAGCAAATCAAATCAGTTGTTGTTGAGAGTGTTCGGACGCAAAGTTTTCTTAGTGGTAAATAAGCATGACAAATTGTGGTAAATTCCAAAACAGTGTGGTAGATTCAAATAAATAAATTTATAAATATGTTATATGCACTTATGGTCAGCTGATTAAGTTAAGTGACATTTTGACCAGTTTTGGCTATATACATTTTTTCTTTATTTAATGTTTATCATTTTTTCGCCGACGGTGCTAGGCATTTTCTTCAATATAAAAGAAATTGCCAATCATTAAAAATAAACGCGATTTCTTAGGGCTTGAAATTTGCACTTTGAGCAAATACATTTTAATGGGCTATAAAACTGCATATCGAAAACTTTTCTAGAAATTCTAAATAAAAAGCCAAAGCGACGGAATAAGATGCTTTTTTTAGGAATGATCTATCATTTTCTGATAGAGAATCATTTTCTGATAGACATTGATAATTTTCATGTTGATGTATATTACTTTCACCAACCATAAATTTAATAAAGAACACTGCTTTTAATTTTAAAAGCTTCAGTGCTCGATCGCCCTTTTTCACCTTTTCAAAATGACTATGACACAGTTTGTAATGTCTTTTTAAACAAGACATAACATAGCGACTTATAACGCGATAGCAGATCACGCATTGCGCACACCCATCCATGTTTTCTATGCAAAAAAAATGTATTTCCCATTCCTCCCGAAACATTTTATGTGTGTATTATTCGAATAGTTGGTGGTAGAAGTAGTAGAAATGTAGTGTTATCTATTGCACAAATGTGGTTGAGTCCGAGCACTGGCTGTTGAGCAAAACTTCGCTGCTTCGCACACAAGCGCATGTGTGTGATCGTGTGAGTGCCCACCTCTGATTTAAAACTATAGAAAAATAACCAAAAATTGTTAAAACGTCGCTTCCCAGTTTGTAGGTATGCATTTGGTTCGCTGAATGTAGGTAGATATGTACATACTAGGGATGTTGCGAATGAGGATTTTTAGACAGCCGCGGATGCGAATGCATAAATCAGGTTGTTCTAAAGATTTTTAAAAAGAAATTTTCATTCTCATTGGCCGTTTCAGAATGTGGGGAATCTGTAACTTCATCAGCGTTTTTCGATTTCAGTTTTTGTAATTCATTTTTAATTTCTTTCTAAAGCTAAATAGGTGGATATGGAAAATAAATTATTATTTTCCAGGAATGGAAATTTTTAACAAAATTCTGTTCTTAAAAACCTGGCTGCCAGCCGAATCGGATCAGAATATTGTTATTTTTTTAAAGCAACTGTTTTTCATAAGCATTCGAATCATAGATAGCCACGCAATTCTTATCTTATTAAAGGCCAGACTTATAGTTTTTTAATTATTTGAGCATCCCCAACAAACATTTAGGTTTGAGCTCAAATTGAGGTTAAGTTGAGAACAAAGGTATTTCTGAAATCTCCAACGCTGTTTCTCAACAGTACCTGAAGTGGAGGATCATAGCGTTCTCTTTGTATGAAAAATGACTGTTTCTCAAGTTGAGAAAATGCTAGTTCTCAACTTGAACTCCAATGTAATTCTCCAATTGGTCTAAAACATATAATTGAAATACTGAAATTGAAATAGTAAAATACCGTATACCTTTTTGATTGAAACGACATATATAGATGAATTTAAAAATTTATGTTTCATTTTATTACTCCTTTTGTATTGTATTACAATAATTCACTTCACACTATACAGTCCGACAGTAATTTTGCCACTTGATTTACTTCGCCTTTTATTTTATTTCAAGCTTATTTGAGGATACTTTGAAGATTAAGGAGAACGAAAAATGACACTGAAGATGGCACAATGCCGAAACCGGTTTGTCTGCAAACCAAACTTGACAAGGGATGACGGAAATTCGTTCCAAAATAAATCACTTTGAAGATTATTTTCTTTTTGTTGGTAATTTTCCTCTTTATATAGCTTTCGTTTTTCACTTGATAATTACAAATTCGTTTCTTTATCAATTCTTACGTATCTTCGCGTTGGTTAGAGATGAGTTGGAGAATATCAACTTGAGAACTATTAATTTCTCCAAGGTTGGAGAAATATTTGTTTGGTGTTTATTGGTTCGATTCTCTTAGTAGCCAAACGTTGATCATTTCTGCTGGAAATCCCTACTGAAGGAGCTTACTCTTTGACTTTAAATAGCAAAGAAGAGACAGTTTTACCACAGAAGTTTTTAGCCAAGGATTCAATGTATATCCCTATGAACAGTGCACACTTTCTTCTTTTGTGTCTAGTAGTTTTTTTAAGATTCATCCAAAAAAATCATAATAAAAAAACCAATGCAGGTATTTAAAGCACAGAAAAAAAATTGTTAAAAAGACTATGTTCCCATTCAGGAGTAAAGTTCTCTCTCGACGTAAGAAGACCCCGCTCTATAATTCACTCATCATGCCCGTGCTGGTATATGGCGCAGAAGCCTGGACAATGACAACATCCGATGAGGCGGCTCTTGGAGTGTGCGAGAGAATTAGAGATTTACGGGCCTTTATGCGTTGGCGGCGGCGAGTACCGCAGACGATGGAACGATGAGCTGTATGAGCTTTACAACGATATGGACATAATGCAGCGAATTAAAATACAGCGGCTCCGCTAGCTTGGCCATGTCGTTCGAATGGACACCGACGCTCCAGCTCTGAAAGTATTCAACTCGGAACCCGCTGGTGGTAGCAGAGGAAGAGGGAGGCCCCCACTGCGATGGAAAGATCAGGTGGAGAAGGACTTGGCTTCACTTGGCGTTTCCAATTGGCGTCAGTTGACACAGAAGAGAAACGACTGGCGTGCTTTGCTGAACTCGGCCAAAATCGCTAAGGCGGTTACCGCGCCAAATAAGAAGGAGAAGAAGATACTAACAAATCCATCCATTTAACTTGTTCATATACTACTTTTTGTCAAATATAACTGGGTGACTAACTACATATGTCAGAGAACTTATAACAATGAGAAGGTGCAAACTACTCAGTGGAAATCGTGTTGTATGGAATTTAACATTTTTGTAATTTGATACTAGGGAATTTAACAGAGGCATTTGAAACGCAAAAAATTTTGTTAAATTCTGAGGTAGAAATACAAGGCCCGTAAATCTTTCTCTCAAACACTCCAAGAGCCGCCTCATCGGATGTTGTCATTGTCCATGCTTCTGCGCCATATACCAGCACGGGCATGCTGAGTGACTTATAGAGCGTGGTTTTCGTACGTCGATAGAGGACTTTACTCCTGAAGTGCCTACTCAGTCCAAAGTAGCACTTGTTGGCAAGAGTGATTCTGCGTTGGATTTCAATGCTGAATTTGTAAGTATACAATTTGGAATATGTTCAGCGTCACGTCGGTCCGCGTTCGCGTGTCCGTATTCCAACAAAGACGCTCTATATTCGTCATTTCGTTGCCGATTTTCATTTTTTTTTTAAATTAATCATAACACTTTTCTTAACAATTTGTTGCTGCTGATTGTTAAATACTTGTTTGTTTAGACAATATTTAGTGTAAATTTTGACAGTATGCCAATACAATTGGAAAAGTTGTATTTACACTTTAAAACCACAAGTTTACTCAATAAAATTATTTATGAAATTAAACATAGTATTGCTCATGGTGGAATAATAACAAGGTGTTGTCAGTAACTTAACCTCACTTTTTCCGCAGGTCTATTCCGGTCACGTATTTTAAAGTAGTAGAAAAAGGTACTAATTATTTACTACTATTAATCTGTTGGTGCATACTATTTCAAATTAAATGTAGAAAACTGTATAATTGCAGGCTTAAAAGCCTGAATATATGTTTGTATCGGCAGCTCCGCACAGCTTGGACATATATTGTAACTTTAAAAAAGTGAAGGCCGTAAAATAAAGCAATTTCTTATAAGACTGTAAATGATTTATTAAATAGACATAAACATCGATAATATAAGCAAATACCTAATTTAACCATGCAGCCACTCTATTTTAGTGTATCAGTAGTCCATTTGGCTTAATATTATGACAATGCAGCAAAAGTTATTTATATAAAAAATCGCCTTTCCATACGATTTTTGTGTACGTCTTTTTCCATTGATAACCACGATTAGGGTTGCCAGATTTTTTATGCGCGAAGTCAGTATATTAGACTTTTTCATTTAAAAAAAATCAGTATTTTTCAGTACATTTTTATTCAAAACAAAATTATGAATGTAAGTAACAGATAATACTTTAAATCGCCAGAGAACTAGTTTTAAACAATATTTTGGTACATGAACAAAATATAGTTCATAAACAAATAAAAGTGTTATTCATTTTAACATGAGTGTGCACATCATTCTACACAGAAGCCAATAAATTATTTTATATTAGCAGAACTATTAGAACTTCGTCCCGCCCAAAATTAATTTTTTGTATTAAAATATTTTGGTCCAAAATTTTCACCAACAGTTCACGTTCATGATTTTCAGTGACGCATTTATCTTCTAATATTATGGTTTGGTGGTTGTCAAAAGGCATATATCCATTGCCATTTTAAATAACCTAGCAAAAGTGTATATGCATACAAAGATACGTAATACGTTTAAAAGGCGCCGCGCCCCCCTATAAAATAGCCGCAGTGTTCTCTAGGAGTATTTGATTGATTTCATATATGTATATCCATATCATGTTCGAGTACTCTACCACGAACACTGCCAGAGGTATGCAGTATGAAAAATTCGGTTTGTACGGGAGGTGCCACGCCCCCTTTTCCAATAACCGCAATTTTCCTCCATCATTATGCGCTTATTTTCATATATCTGCACACCATGTTCGAGTACTCTACCATGAACACTTACAAAGTTAAGCAGTATAAAAAACTAGATTTTTATGGGAGGTGCCACGCCCCCTTTTACGAACCACAATATTTCTCCATGAGTATGCGATTGCTTTCATATATCTCCATACCATGTTCGACTCATCTTCCATGAACATCTTCCGGGACATGCAGTATGAAATATTCGGTTTGTATGGGATGTGCTACACTTTTTCTAATAGCCCTAATTTTTCTTCATGACCATGTGATTGATTTCATATATCTCCATACAAAGTTCCAGTACTCTACCATGAAAAAAATTCGGTTTGTATGGGAGGGGCCACGCCCCTTGTAACTAGCGGTATGAAATATACTTTACATCCGATTCTCATACCTACCATATATGCACAAAAAATTTCATAGAGATCGGTCAAGCTGTTTAGGAGGAGTTCGACCACTAACACCGTGACACCAGATTTTTATATATTAGACCCGGCGAACTTCGTCCCGCCCAAAATAAATTTTTTATACACGGTCAAAAATTTGGGTTTAATTTTTAAACCGCGCTGGGATTACTGCCTTTTTAATCTTTTATAGTCTACTTTTTAAACCAGTCAATAGTTTTAAGCAATTTTTAATATATTGTGGTTTAAATTTTAGTCCAAAGAGTTCGTGGTTTAAAAATCAAACCAAAATGTTTTAGTTCTAGTTTCTAGGTTTCATATATAGAAAATTTGGTTTAAAATCTAAATCGAAATAGAAAATGTTTGCACACAGCGAAATGTGGTGTTGATTAAAACTCAACATATAAAAGCACATTTACATGCGTGGCTGTAGCTGAGTGTGCAAAGCTGCTTGATACAATTGGTTGCTACTAAGGCTGTCCGGGTTCAATCCCCATCAGACGGCGCATGAAATTTTATTTTTATTTTTTATTCTTAATTATGAAAATGTTTAGGTTTAAAATTTAAACCGAACTGTTTAAATTCTAAACCCAACATATTCTGCCCTCTTTTTTTAAATTTAGAAGGTTTGTATTTGAAACTGAATTTATGTAGTTTGGTCATATATGTAGTCCAAAAAGTTTAAAATTAAAACCGAAATTTTTAACTGTGTATTGAAACATTTTGGTCCAACATTTTCACCAAGAGTTTACGTTCATGATTTTTAGTGACGCATTTGTCTTCTGATATTACGGTTTGGTGGTTGTCAGAAGGCATATTTGCCGTCTTAAATAACTTAGCAAAACTGTACATGCATACAAAGATACGTAATAGTTTCAGTCCCGTTTTCAAATAACCCCAATTTTCTCTAAGATCATGGGATTGATTTCATATATCTCTATACCATTTTCGAGTAATTTACCATAGGAGGTGCTACGTCCCTTTTTCCAATAGCCCCAACTTTTCTTCATGACCAATCGCGTTTTATATATCTTGTACATACCAAGTTCCACTACTCTTCTACGAATACATTCAGAGATATGCAGTATGAAAAATTCGATGCGTATTTATATCCATGAGTAAGCGATTGCTTTCATATATCTCCATATCAAGTTCGAGACCTCTTCCATGAACATTTTCCGGGATATGCAGTATGAAAAATTCTGTTTGTATGGGAGGTGCCACGTAACTTTTTCCAATAACCGCAATTTTTATCCATTAATATGCAAATGTTTTCATATATCTCCATACCATATTCGAGTAGTCTACCATGAACACTTCCAGAGATGTGCAATATGAAAAATTCGGTTTGTATGGGAGGTGCCACGCCCCCTGCCCCTAGCGGTATGAAATATACTTTACATCCGATTCTCATACCTACCATATATAACAAAAAATTTCATAAAGATCTTTCGAGCCGTTTAGGAAGAGTTCGATTTTTATATGTTATTAGATAAGCACAAAAATATTTTTTGTCGGGTTCACAACTATCCTATCTTCTAAGTTGGAACCAACAATATACACCCACAAAATTTCATTGAAATCGGTTAAGCGTAAACGAACACAGTGACACGGGATATTTATATATTAAGATACCCTACTATAAGCACCTACCATAAATACGTTTGCGTACCAAATTTCAATTTCATTTGACTTATGGTTTTGAAATTATAGCTGATAAAATTTTCCACGCCTATGGGATGTGCCACGCCCCCTTTTACAAACCCATTTATATATGAGTACCTACCATTGATATATCTCCGTACTAAATTTCAAGTTCGTGGGACTTATAGTTCCGAAGTTATAGCTGATAAAAAATTCCATGTCTATTGGATGTGCCATGCACTCTTTTCCAAACTCATTTATATACACCCTAATATAAGTACCTACCATTAAAATGGCTGCGTACGAAATTTCAAGTTCAAGCGACTTATAGCTCCGGAGTTATAGCTGATAAAACATTCCAGGTCCATGGGACGTGCCGCTCCCCCTTTTACAAACTCACTTATATATAGCCCGCTATAAGCACCTACTATAGATACGTCTGCGTGACACGTGACATATGATTCCGAATTTTCCACGCCTATGGGATGTGCCGCGCCCCTTTTTACAAACTCATGTATATATAGCCTACTGTAAGCACCTACCGCAGATATGTCTGCATACCTAATTTCAATTTCATGTGACTGATGGTTGTGAAATTATAGCAGATAAAAATTTCCACGCCTATGGGATGTGCCGCGCCCCCTTTTACAAACCCCTTTATATATACTTTACTGTAAGCACCTTACCAAATTTCAAGTTCATGTGGCTTATAGTTCCGGAGTTATAGCTGATAAAATATTCCTATGGGATGTGGCGCGCCCACTTTTACAACCTCATTCATATATACCCTACTATAAGCACCTACCATATGTATGGCTGAATAACAAATTTCAAGTTCATATGACTTATAGTTCCGGATTTATAGCTGATAAAATATCCACGCCTATTGGATATGCCACGCCGATTTTTACAAACTCATTTATATATACTGTACTGTAAGCACCTACCATATATATGATTGCATACCAAATTTCAAGTACATGTGACTTATAGTTTCGAAGTTATGGCTGATTAAAAATTTCACGCCCCCTTGTCGGATCCCAATTTTTTTTTTTCTATTATAGGCCCAGGTGTCATGGCAATACTCTGTCAAAATTTTGTTCGATTCTGTCCGTCCGTTTAGGCTGCAACCAGGCACATACATACATACATACTTCCACAAATATATAGTAGATATATCCTTCTCTTAGCGTAAAATAATTTTTGGGGATGTCTCGGTCACAGGGTCACCTATCGTGTAAGTTTCAAGTCCAAATATTTCTTTTAAATTGGCTAAATTGTTTTCTAAATATAAGCCAAATCAGCAAGTAAATGCAATTTTTATGAATATCCCGACCCCAGCGCCACCTAGCGATTAAAGTTTTAGCCGAAATATTTCCCTTCAAGGTGCTGAAATATGTTCCAAATATGAACGAAATCGGTCCAGCCGTTTAGTAGTTTAGTGACATTCAATATACGGAAAACTCTATGAAATTGTGAAATCCTGACGTCTCAGTTTTATTCATTTTTCGGCATATATGTAATACTTCTATATTGGCAGTAAGCTAACTTCTCAATGTGTTAGCATTCCGAAATCAAAGCGAGACAGTCTAGTACCGTTTTTGTCAATGTATTGTGTACTTGGGTGCCGTTTTTGTATACGTGTTGTGTACATGTTCATTTATAAACGTATGTGTTCCTTTTCTTTCGTACGTGTTTATTGATATATCTGTACTGTAGTGTTTTCGGACGGTACTAGCTCGTACTGCCAATATAGGAGTATTACATATATGTTTTTCGGTAACAACAGCAAAAAATTTCAAATTTTTTTAAATCAAAGAACTTTCCACACAGAAGGTCCAAAAATGTGCTTTTTACAGAATTGAAATCGGTTCAACCGTTTGGTCAGGCATCGCCGTCATACGAAAGACATTTCATTTTTATATATATAGATTTATGACATTTTTGAATACTTAGCAATAATGAGATCATTTGAACCTTCAGTGTTAACATAATCAAAGAATTCTATACATTTCATTTTAAAATTAATTTTAATTTGAAGCTCACTTTAAACAATTTTAATTAGAAGCCGATTGCTCTCTTTGCTTCAGGAAATAACTATATATTTAAGATCCTCTCAGTTGCTTCGTTTGAGTGTGGTATTGAAAAAAAAACTAAATTACATATTTTTTCAAACTGTCGAAAAGTAACACTATTTAAGGACTTCATCTATATTTCCTCATGGCTTAAATTAATTTTTGCAACTACGCAAACACTTTGAAAGACTAAGAATTCGCTAGAAAGAGTATCTACCTTAATGTCTAGTATGCAAAACTATTTTACAATGTCAGTAAATTGTGAAAAAAGAATTGTAAGTTAAAGGCAAATTCGTTGTTATTAAACTAAAAGTTTTTTCGAGATATCTAACAACACACGACAAAAAAAACGTCGGCCTTCTTTTTGAATAATTTAAGCCCCATCACATTATCGCAACTGGTACGTAACGACCGGGCGATATGCCCGTAAAA
>NW_023458563.1:2632597-2643544 GCF_013731165.1 Rhagoletis pomonella | reverse complement strand
GAAATTTTGATGATGATTTTTTTAAGTTTGATTAATTTTTTTGCAATTTGTGCAAGCTTTGCAACTTTTGTTATTGTGGTTTCTGATATAGATTGAATTATATTTTAAATGAAAATTATTAAAAATAAATAAATAAACATAATTTGCAAGCAATATCGTTTTGAATTTCGTTGATAATTAGTTGCACGCATCTGTATGTACTTAAAATTTTTACTTTAAAATAATTACCGGCGGAGATCGTATCCATACTGAAATAAATTATTGCTCTCAATAATGTGAAATCATTAGATTTCCAAAGTTTTGCAGCGAAGAAAACATATGAAGAATTGGGACAAAGCGTTTTGAAGCCGTATCACGCAACGATCGAAACAAGCAGCTAAATGCTCGAATAAATATTTTTTCCTAAAAATCCGTTTTTGGCTATTAAATCCGCCAGTAACACGCTACTTTGTTTTGAAAAACATTGAATTGATATGTTACTGCAGTATTAAACAAGCTTTTCTTTCTTTACGAAAAAAAACACTATATTGCTTTACCTAACCAAATAATTTTTTGAAGTCTGGAATATTTATTGAAATGTCACTTCACTTCTGGTTCCTCTAAGGTATCCTTTACACGTAACAAGAATTAAAATTTATGTTTTTACCAACTTGCTTTTTGACCACATGCGCTTATGGGTTTTACAATTCTTGACCACTGTACGTCCTCCAAGGGTGTATCCTCCAAGGGGATAAAAATTATGTAAATACATTTAAAATGCATTATCGAATACTTATCAGTAGTACTGAAATCTACTTATAAAAATTATAACTCTCAATATTGTTAAAACATTATTTTTCATATGTTTCACGTACGTATACTTTAAAAAAGTCCCTTTTTACCCTCAATGAACAGCTTTAGTGTGCAAAACTTCGGAAAACAAGATGCACTCCATCAAATTTGACTATAAATATATAAAAAAACCGAGGGGAAAAGGCGAGGATTTGAAGACTTATTAAATGCAGACCGAAGCAAGCACCTCAATATAAAAATCATTTTCTTTAAATATGTACTTTGTACAAAATCGTTAAACTACCATTTATCACAATACCACGAAGCTTCTCTAATATAATATCAACAAATCAAAGCCGAAATATACTGCTCATAAGAACCTTTTTTTTAGGATGCTGGAAAAAAATTGATTGAAATTTCATTCACATCTAGTACCTGTAGGGTATTCCTTACACGTATCAAGTGTCAAAACTATTTTCTTCGCGTGTTCGTTTTTTGGCCTCATGCGCGAGTTTTCAATGCTGGAATTATAACCGTTTAGAAAAAATAATCATAACAAAATGGCACCAGTTCAATTCTGAAACTGCTTTTTAATGTCCAAGTAAAGGGAATTTGTGTATGGTGTTATTGCATGCACCCCACCCATGGTGGAATTATACCAGGTGAAGAAATATTAGAGTGAGAAGAAAGATTTTGACACTTCCTTATTTGAAAATTTGCCTATAAAATGTGACTATAAGACAGCCGAATGTCAGAAAGTAAAGCGAGAAAGCTGCTTTATTACTTCACCTGTTTATTGCGCCATTTATCCCACCTGCTTGTACCGAGTATACGTTCAAATTTAGAAGTCTGAGAATAGGTAAAATTTAACATATTTTTACACCACTATTTCATACCACATGTTCGCTTCGTCTTCGTAAACGAAATCCGCATTTCGGATACAGTGAAGCAAGTGATGATAATGCAGATGAACTGAAGATAAAACTCAAAACAATATTCTCTGTGTTATATGCTGCAAACAGGAATGGAAACTTTTGTACGGGGGGGGCTCCAAAAGTACCCGGCCTAACCTAGAGATGGCGGTAGTTATTTGAAAAATATCACTGTGTTAAAAAGTAAACAATCTACGAAGCATATGTTTCAAGTTGGAAGACGCCACGTTGTTTAGTATATGCTTGGCAGCCGTCAATAGTGAACGTTTTCAGTGAATTTGGGAAAATTGAGAAAATTGGTCATCGTTATGTGATACAATACTTTTATTTGAAAGGCCTCAGCCTATTCAATATAAAAGATTAAATAGATTCTTCTTTGGGCGGGTCTGCTAATTCGTTTATAACAGTAAAATATTGGGTAACAGAGTTTAAACGAGGCCGTACGAGCTGCCAAGACGACCATCGCAGTGGTCGACCAAATGAGGTCACGACTCTTGAAATGGTGTAGGTAATGTATGATCGTCGACTGAAAGTACGCGAGCTAGCAGATATAGTAGGCATTTCAAAAAATAAGGTACATCGCATATTATCTGAAGATTTGGAAATGAGAAAGCTGTGTCCAAGATGGGTGCCGCATTTGCTCACACTCGACCAATACAGTGCCGTGAAGAGGTTTCAATTGAGTATTTAGCGAATTAATGAATTAATGTTTGAATTGCTACCTCATGCATCCTATTCGCCAGACTTAGCCCCCTCGGACTATTTTTTGTTCTCCAACTTCAAAAAATGGCTCCGTGGTCAAAGATTTTCTAACGATGAAGATATGATGTCGGCAGTTAATGGCTATTTTGAGGAGTGACAGTTCTTATTATAAAAAGGGTATCGAACTTATTGAGCATCGCTGGGAAAAGTGTAGAGTGCTGAAAGGCGATTATGTTGAAAAATAAATATATTTACATATTCCCAAAATTTTTGTTTTTTCTTTGTTAGGTCGGGTACTTCTGGGACCACCCCCGAATGTTCCATGCATTGGCCGAATTATGCTAGGTGAAGTAATTTGAGCGACAAGAAAGATTTTGACACTGCCTTATTTGAAAAATTGTCTTTAAAATTTTACTATAAGCATATATGTAGTACTTCCATATTGCTAGTAAATTAAAAGTACATTCCCCAACATCAGAGTGTCGATATATTCAAAAAAGAAAGAGAGATCCGATAAGAGAATGTTCTCAAATTGACATTTTTACTTTTCAAAATTCAGGAGCGGTTTAACAAATTCTTATTGAAAAATAATAATAAAACACTGCAGTCGCTGT
Organism: Rhagoletis pomonella; assembly: GCF_013731165.1. Classification (NCBI taxonomy): domain Eukaryota; kingdom Metazoa; phylum Arthropoda; class Insecta; order Diptera; family Tephritidae; genus Rhagoletis; species Rhagoletis pomonella. Next base: position 2,640,525 of record NW_023458563.1, on the reverse strand, counting down.
TGTGGCAGAGGATAAAGGTACCAGTTACACAGCATTTCCAGTTGGCGCCAATAAGCACAGAACAGAAACGAATAGCGTGCTTTATTGGATTCGGTCAACTATCATATGCCACACAGCTTCATGTGTAAATAAGTTTTGCCTTATGGCGATTTCTTTTCTACAAAAACTGTTGCCTTTTCAATGCCCTCTCCTTAGTATTTGTGCGTAGAGGGCACTGAGAAGGCAACATTTTTCGGTAAAAAAGAAAATGATATTAGTTAGGAAAAACACCTCCTGTTCAGGGATGCCGTTTGGATCTAAATAGATCTAATTGGATACATTTTTAGACGAATTTTTGCGGGATACTTATTTTTTCCGGTCAGTATAAAAGTGGATACTTTTTTAAATAGGCCAAAATTTTATATTTCCTATAAAGTTTTTTTCGTTCAAAAATCGATTTTCATTAAAGATGGTAGAAAGCATTACGTTTTCTAAACGTATGAAGAATAGCTAATTAAGCGTGAAATTAAAGCATTTTATTTTTTGTGAACGAAGCAATGAACATATAAAGAGATCTCACCAAAATAGGTATAAGCGCAATTGCTTTAACTAGCTTAAAAGGATGCTTTAAGCAAGATCTTAATATACATACATATCGTCGTTTAAAGTACAAAACCGCAACAAAATGCAAAACCGCGTATGTGACGTTGCATAAATTATTTTCTAGAGAGTAAAAACACTTATATTTCAAAATGGTTCTCTTTTTTATAAAGCAATCGCATTTCTGGCTAGTATATTTCAGGACGAAGCCAAGAGCTTGTGTGAGCAAATCCAATTTTTGGCAGCAAATTTCAGTTACGCGGTTTCGCGGAATGACGATACGCCGTTTTGTACTTTAAACGACGATATATGTAAAGTAAATTATACTCTTTCTATAGTAATCTCTTTCATATCACATATTTTCATTTGTTAATTTAAAAAGAATGAAGATTTCAATGTAGTTTAAAAAACTAAATTTGATTTATTTAAGGAAACTTTTATGAATTTTACTGAAAATACTTTAAATACACTCTAAAAAATTTTGTTTATTTGCGCATATTGAGAGAGGTAACCCGTTTCCTCTTTGTATGCAAATTTGCAAGCCGAGTAATAAAATTAATCATTGCCTGTTTACTTTTACACATAAAATGTTTAAAATAAAGTAATGTTTATTATTAGTAGGAAATGTATTTGTGTTTTGAAAACTTTTGCAATTTTAAACATTCTACATATGTGTATTTATGTGTATATTAAAGATCTCAAGTTCAAAATCAAATACTGAACATCCTATACGTATATTTATACAGATTCTTGTTGTAAAATAGATACTTTTCAGTAGTAGTTTTACATGCTCTTTTTAGAGTGTACTTGCTATTTATTATATTTACTTTGCAAAATACTTATGCACAAAAAATGTACTTTATAAATTGAAATTACAAATTTTTGATTTTATGCACATGTATTCCGAGTCCTTAGCATGGGTTAAATTATGTATTTTTCATGAAAATGTTTGGTTTTCTTACAAGTTATGAGATGTATATGTAAAAAAAGAAAATTGGATACATTTGGTTACATTTTTGCATTGGTCAGGGATACATTTTCTTGAGACGGCGCGGCAACACTGCTCCTATTTTCCAATTTTTCGGATATCGAAAAAACGAATAGCTTCGAAGAAAGTCGACATATCGAGCCCTAACCGAAAAAAATTTTGGATTTTTTTTCAAAACTTACTTCTTGAAGCAGAAATACTCTAGGACCTAGAGTCTATATGAACAAAAATCTGACATAGAGTAACTATTTAGAAAATTAAAGCAAATTTTCGCCGAAATGCCGATTCAGAAAAAGAAAATAGGCGCAAAGTGTAATGCTTCGATTCCGAAGCGCCCCGCAAATGAGAATTGATCATTTAATTTTCTTTTGTGGCGTATGTTTGCACTTTAGGGTGTATGTCGAGAATTTATTTACACTTTTAGCGGTGTTAGCAGTAAATACACATCATATTCGCTGTAAAAATTTCGAATTATGGCCCGTTCCATGCGTTCTTCAAGTTGTCAAGTGAACTCCCCACAGGCGCAAAGACAGTCTAAAAGCTTAAACAGACGGCAGCGTTGATCGGGATTAACTGGGACTTAATCCGGATCAACTGCAGTTGATTCCCGAGTTGATCCGGATCAACGCTGCCGTCTGTTTAAGCTCTAAGAGCGTTTATGCATCAAAATTTAATGTTGAACAAAATTCGTTTGCGTTAACTGCGGTTTGAGGAAACATGAGACGGTAAAATTTTGCTTGTTTGTCTAATTCTCCGAACCGCCCCTGTTATGATATGGCACTTCATTCTATGTAGTAGTTTACAAATATACACGTATACTTCTACAATCACAAAAATTTTCATAGGCTGTCTTTTTTTGATTTCGAATTGAAAACACATTGTGATCATATTGTACCCATGGTTCAATAATAGGTTTGCTCAAAAAACAGTTTTCTCGCTACCTATTGACAAAATCGGCTACCTTACCGCAGAACTCCACAGGCGAATACCGATGGCCTACACTAACCAAAAAGACACCTACAGCATGCCAAACATACACCTACTTTACTTATGGAACTGTACTAGCAATATAGAAGTATTACATATATGACTATACCTTGGATGTACATATTTTCTATTTTTCTCAAATAACTATTATTGTCGCGGAACCTACCAAAATCCAACCTAGCCTACCAACCTACCAAATGCAGAAAAACCTACCAGTTTTGGTAGGAAAAGCCCATGTTTGGCAACACTGACCACCAACCAACCAGAGGAAGTCCCGGCGTTTTTGTTTTCATTATCTATAAATAAGACTGTGAAATGCACTGAATACAATTTATTCTTTTTGTATAAAATTTATAGATGTACATATGTACATATCAGGGTTGTTGCGAATATTCGCATTCGCAACCGCGGAGCTTCCGCATTAATTTTAACATTCGCAGTCGCTTTCGCATTCGCAAAAATTAATGCGGATCTTTTGCGAATGCGAATATTCAAGGGACGAAAATTATAGTTGACATGTTTCAGATAATGTTTGATTAGCCCAAAAAAATAATACAACAAAAAGATCAATCGTTTTACGGGCATATCGCCGGCTCGTTACGTACCAGTTGCGATAATATGAAGGAGCTTAAAATATTTAAAAAGAAGCCTGACATTTTTTTGTCGTGTGTTGTTAGTAGAATATAAATAACAGTTTAATAACAACAAATTTTCCTTTAACTTACAACTGTTTTTTCACAATTTACTGACATTGTAAAATAGTTTTGCATACTAGACATTAAGGTAGATACTCTTTCTAGCGAATTCTTAGTCTTTCAAAGTTTTTGCTTAGTTGAAAAAAGTAATTTAAGCCATGAGGAAATATAGATGAAGTCCTTAAATAGTGGTACTTTTCCACGGTTTGAAAAAATATGTAATTTATTTTTTTTTGTTGCAATACCACACTCAAACAAAGCAACTCTGAGAGGATCTATATAGTTTGCTTCCTGTCGAAAAGAGAGAAATCGGCTCCTAATTAAAATTTTTAAAAGTGAGCTTCAAATTAAAAGTAATTTTAAGATGAAATGTATTGAATTCTATTTACTATTTAAACGCTGAAAATGGAATTTATCTCATTATTACTATTAAAAAATTTCATAAATATAACCCTATTTGTTGGCTTCTGAGTTCAATGATGTGTACTTTCATGTTAAAATGAATACAACTTTTATTTTTTATGAACTATACTTTATTTACTATATACGAAAATATTGTCAAAAGCAAGTTCTCCGGCGTTTTGAAGTATTATCTGTTACTTTCATTCATAATTTTGCTTTGAATAAAAATGTACTGAAAAGTACTGATTTTTTAAGCAGGAAAAAGTGGAACGTACTGATTTTGCGCATAAAAAATCTGGCAACCCTACTCAACTGGAGCAGCGTCAATCGAAAAGAATTTACAATTTTGTCAAGTTTCAACTTTTTCAAGTTTGTCGCCTCGAGTGACTAGTTATATAATGGCGTAGGTTTGATTTATGACCCTTTAAAAAGTTTTTATAAAATACCATGTTCCAATTTTTAAATTGAAGCACAAAAAAAAGCATTATTAAAAACTACTAAATAACCCTTCCTTTTTTTATTTACTTAAATCACCTAATTGCTCACCTAATTATTTCTTAAAAATACATGACATCCGCATTCGCATCCGTATCCGCGGATGTTAGCTTTTAAACATCCGCATCCGCATTCGCATCCGCGGATGTCTAAAATTCCACATTCGCAACATCCCTAGTACATATATACATACATACATAAAATGTGAAGTTACATAAAAAAGATGTTTTTATTATTGCACCCGTTTTTACTAACTTTTTAAAAAGAGGTGCGTATGTTGTCTCGAATTCGATTTGCTATGGAAGGATAAGCTTTGTTCTTCCCCTCCTCCTGGAGGGTTTCAAAATGAAATTCATTTGCGTTCATATCTTTCTGCAGTAAATGCAAATGTTGTGGAGTGCTCAAACAACGTTTATAATTTCACTGGAGTTGAGCGATGAGTAATACAGTTCAAGATGAATTTCTTATTACTCTTCACTCATCAGAGAAGGATCAAACATGTCCCTAAATCTCCGCCTTTCAACTTCCGCATCAGCAATCTGGGACTCGTCCTCCTCTTCAAGCAATAACGCCGCGGCTATGGATTTCATTCTTATAATTATGTTTCCACATAAATTAAGAGCAAACGAAATTTTATTTTTAAATTACAGTGAAGCTAGATATATTTAGTTATTTTAAAATATTTACAAACTCCAACTTCATAAGCTGCTATAATTTGGTGGCCAATACTTCTTACCTAAGTTCGATTCTTGCGGAGCGGAATGCGGGAACGTAATCGAACTGCTGAATAGGGCTGATTATAATACATGTAAATTTGATTTTGACTATGAATCTCAGAAAGAAAAGCAAAAATAATATGCTGACCCGTTTTTTCATTAATTACCCCTTTTTTGCGACTTTCTGAAAATTCTCAACGGCAGTGACCACAGTTTTTGTTTAATTGTATTTTTGGAATAAAAAAGTTCTTTTTCCTTCTGTAAGTAAACTGTTTTTGTTGCAAATAGTATAAATAAGCAATGGCAAATAAGGCAAAATTTGTTTTATTTCCAACAAAGGTAAGCAAAACTCAGATTTTGTTATTATTTCCCATTTAAAAGTGAAATAAAGCAAATTTTGCGTTATTGCCGTTTGTGTTATTTCAGTCCCCTACTTGAATATCTTGTTTGCGTTACATAACAAAAGTATTGTTTAGTTGAAAAATTACAAATCAAATTGATTCGCTATACAAATCAAATCAAAATTTTTTATTTATTTGGTTGAGAAATCAAATCACAAATAAATTTTATGTCTTATTTGGCAAAATTTTTTTTAGTTTCACTTTTATTTCAACATATTTTGATTAAAAGAAAAATACTGATTAACGAAAAAAATTTCATAAAAAAGGGTTGAAATCTTGAAATTCCTGTCCGTATTTTGTTTGTAAGTCAAATAAGAGTGGCATTGTGCTACTATGTTAGCACGGCTGAGTAATCATAGCCAACTTATGTACAGTAGTCGAAAAAATTATAGCCGCACCAAATTTTGACAAGTTTTAAAATATTATTTTTGTTGTTATTTAATTTCGGTTAGTTTTTTATAGTTCGTTCTTTACCAACATTCGTATAAATATAAGTTTAAAGGCAGTATCACACGATTGGGTATTTGCCAAAATTTGGTGTAAATCGTATCCCAATCACGAAAATTAATTTATTGAAATTTTTCAATCGAACATCGCTGTATTGTACCAATCTTTTGACTACAAAAAAAATTTTCCCATTGTTTTTTTACCAATAGCCTAATATAAAAATTTTAAATCTGTACATATATACCAATCGAATGACACTGCCTTAAAAATGTATGCAATTAAAAAAAATTCTACAAACTTTCGTTAAAATTTCGAGATTTTTAATTAAATTCTGGGTATGCAGTTTTGTAGCCTATTGAATTCTAGTAGAATAAAGTACACGTTTTAAATGGCTAAAAATGTCGATTGATTTTTTAGAATTTTTAAAAGTTCAAAATTTGTACGAAAGTTTGTTGAATTTTTTTTAATATTGCACAAATGAGTAGTGTACTTCCAAAAAGCGTTATGTGATTTTATAATAGTGAGCCATAAATTAAAAAAACGTCTACAACAACAAGTAACATCCAAATTGTATATTTCTCTTTATTAAATATCTGAAAATTTGGATAAACAAGAGCCGAATAACATTAAAAAACAATATCGCAGTATGGTAGTTTGTGAAAATTTTATATATAAAAATTTAATATAGCGAGTTTTGAAACAGTAACTTTTACATAGCTATCTTTTATAAGTTTTTCGCGTTCGCTCTTCCATGAAGATTGGTCTGCTTCTTTTTTACGACGTCTTTCACTAGGCACCGAAACTACCACGTTTTCTTGCAGTTTTCTAAGTTCATCAGAAGATGCAATAGTAGTTAAAGTAATACGTTAAAACTTGACAAAGGACTTAGACTTGGAGGGGGTTAAAAAAAGGGAGGAACATAAAAGATGAGAACTACGTTGTGAAACTTCCGGAAGTAAAAGTGAAGGAACGTGAAGTTTTCAACAAGTATTTTAGGAAGTTTTAATTATAATTAATAATTAAGTAATTGGAGAGAACAAAAAATAGATATAAATAAGCATTCACCAAAAGTGAAAGCATCCTGCTAGCGCATCGAGATAGTTTGCGCATAGTTTTTTCCCTTAATTTCCATATACCAAGCCAAACATTATTATAGACGATTGTAGTAGCGTAATGAAGTCACATAAATAACTCTCGAATACAGTGTATTATTTAATCAACGCTACATTGGTGACCCCGACCACGCAAAGGTGGTTTTCGTTTTACGTTGAGCGTGAAAGCACGTGTGCTGAATAGTTAAACCCGATTTGGCTCAAGATGGTGCAATTAATGCATTGACATTTGGCAAAAATCTGAAGAACTATTAAGAAATCGTTCCCCGGAAAGTTTAGCGCTGAAACATATGACCTTTTTGAGGATTCGCGAACATTTTCTAGCGAAAAACGTGCCCTCAGAGACAATACACCCTTTTCCGAGTCTCGAAATTTTTTTCCTCGCGTTAAATACATATTTCCGCGATGCCGAAAGACGACGAAGACATTAAACCACTCATCGTCAATACCCTTAAAGCGCCACCCTTCAACCCGAAGCGAGTAAATTTGTGGTTCGCACATTAATAATGAAGAACATAAGTTTAACCACGAAATCTCGTTCATCGACACAGATTATGCTCAAGAGATTGAGAATCTTACTATAAACCCATCAAAAACTTCCCCTATAGTGAGCTAAATACAACGCTAATCTAGTGTTTCTCTAAGTCTGAGGAAGCGAAACTGCGACCACTGCTGGATGGTGAAGCAATCGGCGACCGATCACCATCTCAATTTCTGCGCCATCTTAAATCACTCGCGCCCACCGTCGACGAAGCACAAACAAGATGGCTGGAAAACCTGCCTAAGAAAACGCAAGAATTTTTGGCAATTTCTCCACACAAAACAGCAGATAAGTTACATGAAATGTTTCAGGTAACACAAACTGACGCCGCACTATGGGACTACAGCGGCCAAAAGTAGTAAAAACAGATAAGCGAATTCTGAAAAAATAATTACGCAGATGCATAGCAAAATATCCAGCTAACCCAAACCAAAAAGAATTTTGGATGAAAATGCATATTTGCAATCATGATACGAGCTTAAAGTAGCAGCAATGCGAAAAAATAAATTTGTAAGAAAAGATTTTCATTTTGTCGCAAGTAATTTGAATTCATTTTTCCACTTGT
>NW_023458563.1:2583577-2612597 GCF_013731165.1 Rhagoletis pomonella | reverse complement strand
ATTACAGTTAATTAAAAATCGAATACTGGTAATCTAACGATTTTTTCCGCAATAGACAATTCTTTTCAATACTACAACAATACCTAACTTAGTTATTTATCGAAGTATTGATTTTTATGGGAAAAGCGGCGCAGGCGAAAATTTTTAATAAAACATCGCGCGATTTTTTATTAACAATTTTCATTATTTATCGATGTATTGATTGTTATGAAAAAATCGCCGCAGGCAAAAATTTGTAATAAAAAATTGCGCGATTTTTTATTAAAAATTTTCATTATTTATCGAAGTATTGATTTTTACGGAAAAAGCACCTCAGGCGATGTACGTTTTCTACATTTGTGTACTTTTAACTATAATAACACCAGTAAATATTATTTCCCCCCGAAAAAAATTATACCGTTATGATCAGGAGTAAGACCCCTATCGATCCTAATATTATTATTTTTAATAAGAGCAATGTACGTATTGTACACTTATACCCCTAATTATACGCACTTATTTGTGGTTTATTTTTTTTAACGTATGGTAGCATACATTTTGTGTTACTGTCAGCCATTGTTATTTCTGCTTGTTTGTGAAATGTGCAAACGTTTGTGAAGACATTTATAAACGCGTTTTACTTAATTAATTAATTAATAATTGTATATTAAGGTATTACAAACGCATGCGAACCTTCTAAGGATAATATATTTGTGTAAATAAAAGTGATAGGTGAGGAGTTATAACAAAATGTTGTGATAGCAGGCGGGATATTTTAACAACAAATAACTTAAGTACTATTAGCAACAATATTGTGAAAGTGATGAATATAGTTAAAGGAGACCTCCATTAGTATCCCCACCGAGTTTCATAAAAAAATTCACTATACTTTGCACGGAATAGCAATTGGTTCCGTAATGGAAATCTCAGCCCAGCCCTGAAAGGTTTCGACTCACGAAAAGTGCCCTGCTGATTACCGTAGCTCTTTGGCCGAGAACATATCGTCGATGTTTATACAAAACCGCCAATCGACCAATTGCAAAACCGCCTATCTTATGGCACTCAAATTTTGCAGGAGAGCGAAAAAGCGGTTTTTCTTTGAAGGCATTACCTTGTTAGGCGATATTTTCTCTAGCTACTATTTTACAAATCTGTTGTTTTAATAACGATTTTAAAATTTGTATGCATAAATCTCGATGCCTGGAGTTCAGGGTTACCAAATGGCATTTTTGCAAAACGGCGTATTAGGTGGTTTTGCAACTGGTCGATGGACGGTTTTGAAAAAACATCAACGACTTGTACATATTTACATAGAACTTTATTCATATAGTTGCCGGAGTACACGGGAATTTTGATGGCAAATGCAAAGCTGATGAACTGACAAGGAAAGGTAGGGCCGCCCACAACTTCCAGGATAGGGCTCGGTAGATATAGCAATAGCTACTTTCAAGCAGTTGTGTTAGAGATCACACCATTCTAGAACCAAGGAACGCTGGACCAACTTTTCGCCTTGCGAAACTTTAAGAATTATTCGTTATTTGTATAAATGGAAACGCTAACGCTATGTGACATGTAGGACCGAATCAAAAAAGTTACCAAATTGAAAAATAAATTTCCAAATTACCAAATTTTATATATAAAAAAAAATAACCATTTTTGGTTAAAAATTACCAAAGCGGCAACGCTGTTCATAAACGCTACATCAAAATAGGTTTGTTCTACAAGCTACTGTGAGCGTATATCAAAGCAACTCTAAAACTTACTTCTGGAACGCGTATATGTAACTCGTTATATGTTATTTGTGAGAAAAAAGACACGAGATTTTTTTTTTATTTTGAAAAAAAAACATTTTTTTGGAGGTCACGCTAGTCGGGTTTTTTATAAAAAACGCTGATGTTTTAAATTTTTTTTATTTTCGTAACATGGTAAAGTGCAGCTAAGAATGTTGTTCTTACATGTAATTACTCAGGTATTATTGGGGATATGCCGCGCGTACGTGAAAAAGAAAAGTTCTCACAATTATATTTCGAAGCAGCCTTAACTGATGGACGTTTTCTTGAGGTATTCGAGATGAATAAAATATCGTGTGTTTCGCGAGTTTGAGTTTGCAATGATTGCCAGCTCATATATTATGGCAATGTCGCAATTTTATCGCAGAAGAGTTTCCATACAAAAGTACTCAGCTGTGTCGCCAGGTGGCAAATTTTGCAACAAATGCGAAATTTGCAACAACTTTCACATTTGCAACGACGTTTCATGAACCCCATTAATATACTTTTGAAATTCAAAACTTAAACTCTCACACACATTCTCATTTTCAATATCAAGCAACAAAAGTTCTGAGCAATTTGATTTTTTATTTTCAATTTTATGTGATTTTAAAATGCCAGAAATAAAATCATTGCCGACGAATTTAGAGAAGATTTTTATAAAATCCGATGCAAAGAAATGTGCCGCACTGCGTTTCTTTCATATTTTTTTATATTCCCTGTCAGCATTTTATTTATTTTCTTGATTGTCATCTGGCTATCATTTCTGAAATTTCAAAAAAATGCTTGCTTGGCGTCCAACATTATCATATTGGCTAAAAAGTTGGAACATATAAACCTTGCCTTATTCTAATTTGTGAACTTGTCAAAAAAAAAAGTTGCGCGTCCTTTAACGTACGAGAGCCAAGGATGACTTCGACTTCTGGTCTACGAAAGGTGACGAAGTGTCCTTATATTTATCCAGCCCAGTATCCTCCCTGAAGTCGACCCATTAGAAGAATGGGAGGAGCTGGAAACTGGGTTTCCTTTGTTGTATAAACAAGCACGATCAGATTTACATATAGTTGCCACATCTGTTCCTTGCGAACTAGGGTTTTAGAAAGCAGGAGCAACAAGAACCACGTCAACAAATCGGTTGACTGGCAAACATTTGGAAATTCTTCTAATCTAAGGGTCTGATTATGCATACTTCGCATAACTTCGCACAACCATTTGTACCAGAGCACTAAAAGTGTAACTTAAGAAAATGTGAAGCTAAATCTAAACTCAACAGATCGCCAAGTTTTTAAAAGTTCTGCTAACTTCTGGGTAATGGAATACATACAAAATACATACGAAATTACAGTTTGAAGTTTATGCGAAGTTGTGCGAAGTTATGCGAAGTATGCATAATCAGACCATAACTTGTAATATTTTCCAATGTATATGTATCTGTGCAAATACCAATTATCATTAAACAAATAGTTCTGCTGGAGTTTTATTTATTTTCAGTTCCTACGTTCCTAAAACTGTTGATCAGAATAACAAATGCAAGTGTGAAGTAGCTAGGAACCCTAGCCTATGATATACGGTAGATTTTTGGTTTTTTTTTGTTGATGTTGATTGTTGAGTCAGATATTTTCTTCAATACAAAGTGTGTTCTACGACTTGTTTACATGGTAAGAAATGAACGAAAACTTTAACTAAACAAATTTTCAAAAATCGACTTTATGCCCCAGCTACTTCAAACTTGCACTTATTATACTAAAATTGAATGGCCAACAAGGTACATTGTTTTTATTGATTATATTTAATATTTAATATTCAAAAACTAGCGGAAAAATTTTGTTCATTAAAAATTCGTATCTCTGCGAGCGCTAACTGAAAAATTTAGATAGGGGGCTGAAATTTTGTCGCAACTATTTTATTACCGGGAACGAAATTTTCTTATGGGCCGAAAGAAAAAAGGTAGTTTTATTTGACGCAGTCTAATAAATACATTACATTTTTTTTCATTTGGGACCGAAAGAAAAGAATAGTCGCTTTAATTGACCCAGCTTAATATTTTATTTTTATTTTATTTCTTTTTTACAGCTTATTAAGCCTAGTTTATACACAATTCTTAAAATATACTCGTTATAGCCTAACCTAAAATATACAGTATAAGCTACTAATATGAGCAACCAATTTTAGTGATGAAAAATGTGGCCAAATTCCGAATCGTATCAATACATGCTATGGTATAAAGGCCGTGTATGCATATGAAGTGCGAAGCAAGCATCCAAACGGCGATGCACTGAATCGATCTAGTGATGCGTTTCGGGATGAGCTTCGGTTACTTTACGGATGCGTTTGGGAACGGTATAACCATGTTGGCGTGGGGAAACTGTATACTTTGTACGTATGTGCATTGCGATAGGTAGACCGGAAGATTGCCCATGTATCACTAAATTGGAAGGCTCCTACAATAATTAAACAATTTTTTTTTAATTCATTCATATTGCTGGATTTAACCTCATTTGGCAATTCATTATAACATTTTAATACTTTGTAATACAAGTTACATTTATCTGCTTCGGTTTTGTAAGCAGGTAGATTAAAGTCATTTCTATTACGAGTATTTATGGAATGTACGTTATTGACATACTTAATGTTGCTTTTCAAGTAGTCGGGTAAGTTGCCATCTATAATATTCTTGATAAATTTCATTGTATAATAAAACAGCTGTTGAATAATGCTCATCCAGTTTAGAGTAGATAGCATATTTCTGATAGGGGTGTCATAACGTTTAGTAAGAATGAATCTGATAGCTCGGTTTTGTTGTTTCTGCAATTTATAAATCTGACTATCTCTCATTATGAAAAATATGGTGGGACAGTAAACGAAATGAGGTTCAATTATGGATCTATATACCATGGCCTTGTACCTTTTACTTAAGTATTCGCACGTTCGTTGCGTAAAGTATAATTTTTTGGCTATCTTTCCCACCGTGTAATCAATGTGTTCATTAAAGTTCAATTTGTCATCGATTTTTATTCCTAGGTATTTGAATGTATTAACTCTTTCAATTGGTTCATTGTTTATATTTAGGTTCTGCACCTTGGTGCTCTCAAAATTACGTCTTTATATAACCATAAATTTAGTTTATCATTATCATTTTATCATTAATATAAATATTGAACAAAATAGGAGCTAATACAGATCCTTGTGGCAGCCCGATTGATACTCTTTTTCTATCAGGCAGTGATGATCCGATTGCTGTTCTTTGATTCCGATTCTTAATAAACTTTTCAAAACATTTTAGTTCAATACCGGTAATACCTACATTGCACAGATTTTGGTCGATCGTCTCAAAAGCACGTTTCAAATCTAAGAAGACAGCTATTATATGTTTATTCCTGCTCAAGTCTTCTTTACAGTTAGCAATAACCAAGTTCAGAGCACTTTCGCAGGAATGCCTTTTACGAAAACCAGATTGCTGTGGAATAATAATTTTATTATCTTCTAAGTACGGTACAAGTTGGTTTTTCACCACTCTTTCTAGTATTTTTTCGTCACATGGTAATGTATTTATGGGTCTAATCTCATCAGCTCTGATAGTATTTTTTATTTTCTCTATTGGTACAACGATCGACGTTTTCCATAAGTTTCAAAAATCTCCTTTCTCTAAGCTTTCATTCACAATTTGAGCATAAAAGTATCCAGTATAAGTTATTGAGTCTTTAATGACTCCTTCAGATATGAGCTTTTTTCCACCAAATTTGTTTTAGAATTTGCTTACTATATTCAGAATGTCGATTGTAGATAATTTTTGGAATTTAAAAGTAGAGGCGATAATTCCCGTGATTACGAAGTCCCGAATTCCAGCACTAATATTTATGCTGATTTCCATGGCACTATCAATAAAATAGTTGTTTCGTGAGTGCGCTATTTCACCCTCATGTGTGAGAAGTTGGTCGTTTATTAATATTCTTTTAAAGGCATATATATACATACATATTTTTTTTTTGTGTATGTAAAATTTTGCTCAATAATTCAATAATTTTACTTGAAGTTATCGTGTTTTGAGCTAATGTGTGTACGTGCCTTCTTATCATTAAGAAAAAATTAGAATTAGAAAGAAAGAAATTCAGTGTTTGTTGAAAATCTTCGGTTTGCTTCGGTGCCGACCAAACACTGAAAAATTGGTCGAAGTTCGGTTGGGCTTTACAAAAAATATTTATTTACGCTTAACCGAAGTTTTCTGTACATGAAACCATGATTTCGAATAATTTCAATAACATTACATATGTACATTTGATATGTATTTTTCAGGTCACGGAGGCGTCAATCAGCTGGGTGGCGTTTTTGTCAATGGACGACCGCTTCCCGATGTGGTACGGCAACGTATCGTTGAATTAGCACACAACGGCGTTCGTCCTTGTGACATATCACGACAATTGCGCGTTAGTCATGGCTGTGTATCGAAAATCCTTTCAAGGTAAGCGTATATTTACATACATAATAATAATAATAATAATAGATTGGCGCTTACACATATGTTAGTGTTTGGCCGAGCTTCTCCTCCGATTTGTGACGTGCGCCTTGATGTTGTCGCACAAAGCGGGGGGACCTACAGTTTTACGCCGACTCCGAACGGCGATTGTATTTTTATGAGAAGCTGTTTTTCAAGGCAGAAATACACTCGGAGGTTTGCCATTGCCTGCCGAGGGACGACCGCTGTTAAGAAAAAACCTTTTTCTATATTTTTTGCGATGTTGCTTTGACCAGGGCTTGAACCCAGACGTTGCGGAGTGGAATACATACATACATATTTGTATTATATTCAGTTAGACGAAATGTCCAAAAATATGTTAACACTAATGTGATCGGGTAGGTACTCTGCCCTTTCGTAAGTGGTTGGCATAGATACAAATGTACGTACTTACGGTGGCGGATACAGCCGGAGGTCCAACCAACCCCACGTGAATTCGATCGTCGATGAAAGAAACATGACTTAGTATCTGTCATTTTATTTACCAGACAAAATACATACATTGGGATCATATAAATAGCTGTGCCCATAAAAGTACATACATTTCGTCGTTCAAAGTACAAAACCGCGTATCAACAAAATGCAAAACCGCGTATCAAGATAATGCAAAACCTCGTATGTGAGATTGCATATATTATTTTCTAGAGAGTAAAAACACTCTTATTTCAAAATGATTCTTTTTTTTATAAATAAATCGCATTTCTGGCTAGTATATTTTGAGACAAATGGATAAGGATTGAGCCAAGAGCTTATGTGAGCAAAACCAATTTTTGGCAGCCAATGTCAGTTACGCGGTTTCGCAGAATGACGATACGCGGTTTTGTACTTTAAACGACGATATGTAGATACATTTGTTAATAGAGCCCTTACCGCCAAAACACGTAAGCGATTTTTTTGTAATTTCCATTTGGATGTAGCGGTACTTCTAGAGCTCTTGATACATTTCTACAGCAAAAGGAAAATGTTGAATAAAAATGTAGCCTACGTTTTTTAACAATATAAATAAATAAAGTTTTTTTATTGGGAGCTCGGAGCGAAATAAAATACTGGAGCGAAGCGATGAAAAAATCCCTATGCTTCGAAGCCCTGGAACTAATATATAGAAGACATGTGGCCATGGGCGTAACCAAAACGAAATTTAGGGGCGGGGGGAGGGCCATACAAAAAAAAAATTCAAAACCAATAAATTACTTACTAAAAATTTTTTATTATAGCTTAAAATTATTGCAACCAATAGAGGTAAATATGTTGTACAAAAACACATAAACAGAAGATCGACCCTATTAAGCTGGCATTTCAGGGTACTATTTTATATATATATAAGGAAAATTTGAAAGTTAGGGGGGCTTAAGCACCCCCTGACCCTACCTGGCTACGCCCATGGTCTGCGGTACTTGCCGTCGCCAACGCGTAAAGGCCCGTAAATCTTCCGCAAATCTTTCTCTCGAATAATCCAAGAGCCACCTCATCGGGTGCGTCTGCCATTCAAAAGGGTAGAAAAGTGTTCCCTCCATTAATTGAGTATGTTCTGGACATCGATAACTTGATCGCCATGGTTGTTCCTACAGGAGTCTTGAAACCTTCCGTAAGTCACTCAACTCTCTGCTAAATTTTTCGGGTGTTTTTTCTGTCGGCCAGCATTTCATGCATTTTTTTCAGACTCCTCATCGTACCAGTAATGAGCGGGAAATGTGGTTTCACTGCTCACGAAAGTCGGTTTGTTGAAGAATGCTCTCTCACAGCAGGTGTGAGGGTCGAGCGGCGAATCCATTGGCCGTCTGTTTTGATTGCAGCTTTTCGACGTTGAACTTTCCTTGCAATCTTGTGGGCCTTTTTTTTGCTGCACCGAGGTGGGATCGTATATTGGCTGCATTAATATAGTAGTGCGAGTAGTGCCTGGAAGCATGCCTTCCGTCTATCACAACATGCTCGTTTTGGTTTCCCGATGTGGAGACACCCATGTAGCTTTATGAATCTTTTTATACTAGAACCCAGTAATACATACTGCCAAGTTTCGGGCCCCGGCGAAGTCGATCAGACTCAGCCCGCCGTTTCTATGTGGAGGCTGAATTAATATAGTAGTGCGAGTAGTGCCTGGAAGCATGCCTTCCGTCTATCAGAACATGCTCGTTTTGGTTTCCCGATGTGGACACACCCATGTAGCTTGATGAATCTTTTTAAACTAGAACCCAGTAATACATACTACAAAGTTTCGGGCCCCGGCGAAGTCGATCAGCCTCAGCCCACCGTTTCTATGTGGAGGCTGAATTTTCCGACACTGGTGCCAAAGATCCCTTCGTTGCCCACCTTGGCATTTAAATCGCCAAGCACGATTTTTATACGTGTCGGGGGCAGCGCTAATATATACGCACTAAGCTAAGAGATCCTTGGGTGCCTTGTCTTTCTCTTCCATCCGGGCATTGACACATATGAACTAGATGTTGAAGAATCTCGCTTTGATGCGGATTGTGTCTAGACTTTCGCCCACTAGAGTGAACGCCGGTCTCTCTCCCATCACAAATCCAACACCGAATTGCGCTCCTTTACGTGGCAACTGTAGTAGACGTCGCAGGGCTCCACGCTTACCTTCCTCGCCCCGTCCATCGCATTTCATGGATGGCGGTGACGTCAGCCTTTATTTTCTCTAGGATATCAACTAGCCGGGCAGAAGCACCATCCCGATTAAGGGTTTGGATATTCCAGTTGCATACCCTAAAATCATAGTCCTTCCTATGTTTGCCGTGATCGTCATCAAAGGAAGGGGTATCATCCGAGGCATGTGGTTTTTTTTCATACAGGGTTTTAACGTGGCGGGACCCAAACCCAGCGCACGCGGGGTGATACGCGATGGAATTATCGAGCAAGCATTTCGTGGTACTATTTTTGAATATCTAGACAAAAGTTTGAAAGTTGGGGGAGGGGGCCCTCCTGTCCCTACCTAAAAAGTGTAGCTTTTGTAGTTTAATTGTAATTTTTACTATTTCCGTCAATGCATTAAATCTCTTTTCCCGCAACCAAACAAAACCTTTTTTTTTTGTCTACTGCAGTGTGTTTATTGTTCAATTCATTATACAGCTTCAGTTAGTGTAGGCTTAATTTAACGTAACTTATCATTGAGATCTCTTCAGCTAGCCTATAAAGTCAAAGCCAAAAAAAATAAAGTCTAATGGGTTCGACTTAAGGGAAGATACTGGGCAGGATAAATATAAGGACACTTCGTCACCTTTCGTAGAAATTTTTTTCTTTGATCGACGGCGAGCTGTTTGTGGTCTTGCCAGAAGTCGAAGTCATCCTTGCCTCTGTACTTAAAGGACGCGCAATTTTTTGTGATAAGTTCACAAATTGGAATAAGGCAAGGTTTATATATTCCAACTGTTTACCCAATATTGTAATGATGGACGCCAAGCAAGATTTTTTTTGAAATTCCAGAAATAACAGCCAGATGACAATCAAGAGAATATAAAAAAAAATATGAAATTATCATGATAAAAACCATGATACAATAATTTTCAGAAGGTAGTTTCACTTCAAAATTTTTGACATAAACCGTGTCTGTGACAAACACGCAATGTGGCCACTGCTACGATATAGAACTTGGGGATTATCGCTTGTTATTTTAGATATTTTTTAACAGAACATGTAAAGATTTATATGTTTCATAACTGATCACTTAATTTTTAATATAAATATACGTATTTTGTACATATATTTTTGCCACTGCTAATCACATGAATAAAAATCATAAAAATGAAAATATAACAGCAATATTTCTTGTTTATAATGGATTAGATCCATCGCACACCACGGACTTTATCGGCCGCCAATTTAGATGTGCTCGCTAGACTTTCCATTGCACCACAACTTAATGGTCAGAGCGATTAAGCTGGTGTAATGTGCGCACCTCCATACATCTTCATGTACATATTTCAAGCGAGCCCTATCATTTAAATAGGCGGACGATAAAGTCTGTGGTGTGCGGTGGCTCTTATAGCTGTGTCCTTACATCTATTCCGTGTGTTGCAATATCCACGAAAGCAGCAGTTAATTTTTTATGAAGAAAATTATTACAAAATATTCGAAAATTTCTCTACTATATGTTTGGCTTTTCTTAGTTTTATTTTTCCAACGTCAAAAGCTGGATTTTTTTTTTGAAAAAGGTGGTACAACAAAAAATACGAAACACGTTTTCTGTCAGATAGCCAACATGGCCGATAAGAAGAAGAAGTGAAACTACCTTCTAAAAATTATTGTATCATGATAAAAACCATGATTCAATAATACAAGGTTCTGTAATTTGTGACAGCTAAAATTTGACACTCCTTTATCCAGATTTGTATTTTGGAAATAGGAGAAAGGGGAAGAATGTGATCGCCGTTTGCGAAAACGGTCGTAGAAAGGTACTACAAAAAGTACGCAAAGTATACAATTAGAAGTAAAATGTGTATTATTTATTCTATGCAAATTTGCAATATATTTGGTGTTTTAATGGAAATACTAAACAATACATAAATATGTGCATTTTTGATTTAAGTTATTCATCATTTCCTGGAACCGACCGTTCAGCTATGCAAAAAGGAAAACTGCAGATCAATAGAACTTTTTATGCTCATTTCAACCATGCCAAAATTATTTGGCGCAAGTAAAAAAATCAAGACGTTCTAGAAGGTTAAAGTTCAGTTTTTAAATTTTTTAAATATTAATATCTTACGAACTGTAAGTATAACTGATAAAAAAACTAATGACGCCACCATAAAGATAATTAATTTGTCTTTCAGCTGGTGTACATAGCTGCTTGTTTTTTAAACCAAAACCACTAAGAGGTCTATTCTGCACGTTACCAAAGATTTTGTAACCGGAAAATTGTATTACCAAAAAATGTTACCAGTTCTTGTCACCGCGATTCTAGGTATATTGGTAATGCAGTTAAAATATTCAGCAATTCAGCTATGAAGAATTGTGCAAATCCCGGCATTGAATATTTCACGGGGCAATAATTTGTTACCAGCTTATGAGATGGTAACAAAATTTACCGGTTACAAGAGTATACAGAATGTGAAAAGGGTTTAAAAATTGACAGGAACTTTATTTACCGGTTACAAACTTCTTATTACCAGCGCATAATAGACAATTCAGTGAAAATAAAAAATACAAATAAACAAAGCAAATAAACCTCTTATATCTTCATTATTTTTTGCCTGCGCTAAATTTGGTATCGTTGTAATCAGCGTAAAAAGTTCTATCTATCGGCATTTTTGGTTATTTTATAGCTAAACGGTCAGTATTCTAAACTTGTTCTAGAAAATTACATTTAGTATGACGAATTTTTGGTTTTACTACTAATATCACTAGAAACTGTAGAGTAAGCAACATTCTGCACAAGTAAAGGAGCCGATTTTATGTGTGGGAGCGAGAAGACTGTTTTATTACAAAACCTTTCTATTATTGAATCATGGATAAAAACGTTACGAGCAGGGTTGCCACTGACAAAAAAAAGATACTTACCATCCACTTGAAAAAAAATCTACCAAACCTGGAAAATATCTACCAATAACGTATATATGCAAGAATTTATTTAATCGACCTTTAGTTGTAGATGTTTTTTCTGGTTTCTTTTGAGGTCAAGTTTTTATTTTTGTTTTACAAGTGTCCGATATTTCGGCTCTCAATGTAAGCCATCTTCAGAGACTCTAAATACAAAAACACTTAGAATACAACAAATTTCAACAAAAAGGCAAATCGACTTACATTAAAAGAAAAACTTAAAAACAAAACTAACATAAAGCACAAAAGGCCAAAGAAAATATAAATTATTTTTGCGTAGATGATTTCATCCTATGCTGCCAAGTGGCTGGACTTCGACTGATTTTGGTGTGTATTCTTTTTTTTTTTATCGATCAGGTGTCTGTAAGCATGAGCGACGTTCTCTGTGTCCGTTTTGTAATGTATTCTTAATTCTGTCGGTGTGTTAGTTATGTGTAGCATTTCCCAGTAGAAATTTTATGCACACGACATTGCTGTTGGTGGCATAAGCTTGCTGCTGTGTATACATGCCAGTATAACTGAACGTTCATTTCCATTTAACACGCGTGGTTTTTCAGAGCGTATGCGTACGTTAACTATACACTTGTACTACTGCTGTATGCATATGGCTGTATTCATTCAAACATACAAAAATGCATTAATAGAACAGAATTAAAGCATTCTTACAAGATATGTATCCCTATATGTAAATGCTACTTCTCTGATATATTTTAATATACGGGGACATAAAAAAAAGTAGCACTTACATATGCAAACGCATATCTTGTAAAAGCCCGTTTGTGCTGAAAATAGTATCGCACAACACGTCCGTTCACTGACATTTTTGTACAAGACTGAAAATATTACAAAAATTCCACTTCAAATTTATCAAGAAATATACTTAAAACAACGATAACGTACATTCGCTAGAATTTGAATTTATTCGTGGAAATTCATCACTACGCATGAATTGTTCACACTAATCCACTCATAAAGCAAGCATTCTTCGTGAATGCATACAACCGATTTCTACTGGGTTCTATAGTCAGTCTCTTGATGTAATTGCTCTCATTTTTATGCGACAAATAAGAATATTATCGATTTTTGGAAAGAGTCAAACCCCGCCAACTGTGTCAATGAATTTTCATTAATTTTCTGGAAAGTGAAGACAATTGTGGGAATTTGTAGATAATTATAGAACAAAAATACACTTTGGACGGTTTTTCGAAATCGCACTTCTTTTTTTTTGCATTATAAGAATATTGCAATTTTTGAGAGAAAAATTCGTAACTCGCGACCCATTTGATGAAATTTGATGAAATATTTTTTGATAGTTGCTGAAGCTTTTCCCTTTACAATAGAAAGATTTGCAGAATAAAATTTGCAAAACAATTAATTCTTTGATAACAATAATTTAAACAATTGCAATTATTTATATATTCTAGGCCCGCGATTGCAGTGAAATTTTGGCACAATCTACTCTAAACTCTTGTTTTTAAGTTCCAAAAAGAAAAAGTTGGTATTTCCAATTTTGACAGTCACTATCGATTTTTTGCTCACCTTAAGCCTTGAGTAAATAGCTATTTTCATATAAGCTTGTGTGAGTGATAAAATTTTTATGTTAATGAATGAATAATTATACAAGTACGTACATTATTTAACGTATAACTTGAAACACCAATGTTTATTTACAACTTATGTTTATTTAAAACTTGAGAAAAAAAAATCGATAACGACTGTCAAAATTGGAAAGACCAATTTTTTCTTTTTGGAACTTAAAAACAAGAGTTTAGAGTATATTGTGCCAAAATTTCACTGCAATCGCGGGCCTAGAATATATAAATAATTGCAATTGTTTAAATTATAGTTATTATAGAGTAATTGTTTTGCAAATTTTATTCTGGAAATCTTTCTATTGTAAAGGGAAAAGCTTCAGCAACTCTCAAATAAAATTTCATCAAATGTGTCGCGAGTTACGAATTTGTCTCTCAAAAATTGCAATATTCTTATAATACCAAAAAAAAACAAAAACGAAGTGCAATTTCGAAAAACCGTCCACAGTGTATTTTTGTTCTATAATTATCTACAGATTCCCACAATTGTCTTCACTTTCCAGAAAATTCATTGACACAGTTGGCGTGGTTTGACTCAAAATGATTACACGTGTATATCTTGGGAACCGCGCCACCAATTTGTCCCAAACTGGGCACGGTTGTTGGTCTTGGTACAGCATACCAAATAGCTGAAAAGTTTCAAAATCGGACAATAACCACGCCTACATCCCATATAACGGTAATTTAGAGAATTACGAAATCTTCGATAAATCAGTAAATACCGAAGCTAATTTATTCAACATTAATGTTTGCAACAATTCTTTAGCTCAAAATACGTTTATGATAAAATTTTGGAAAATGGGCGTGGCACCGCCCACTTATGATCACATATATGTATCTCGGTAACCGTTCTACCAATTTGTACCAAACTCGGTATGGTTATTGTGCTTGCCACATAAAAGCAAAATGTTAAAAATTATTGAAATCGGTCTCAAATTACGGCCGCTTTTCATTTAACGGTAAATTTCAGAAATGCTTGAAACTTCGATATTTCGAAATTTAAGGAGGGTAATTTACACAAAATTGATACTAACAACGATCCCTTCAAAAGAGGTAACATTATTATGGAATTTTGGAAAATTGGCGTGATACCGCCCACATATAACTACATAAGTTTTTCGAAGACGCTTGAAATAGGGATAAATCCACCCCTCCTTTTCAAGTAGCGGTAGTTTTCGGAAAGGTGAAAAAAACTATATTTGATACTTGCGCCGGGTATCTAGTGTTCGGCTCCGCTCGAATTTAGACTTTTTTACTTGTTAATATTCACAATTTTTGCAAGAAAAAATGTTGTGGTATTTTTTTGCACAAGAATATTGTTTGTGCTTCCAAAAAATTTCGTCTACTTTTCACTCTGAAATTTTCGAACAATTTAAGGTATGGAGTTTTATAGCCCACAATATTTGAGTTTAACCAACAATGTGCAGCTAAAAATTGTTAAAATTTTTTTTGCCGCCAGTCTTTTGTGCGTTGATTAAAACTTTTTTTGCGAAAAATCTTAGTGCGTAATTACATACCTGTCCATTTTTTCTTTTTACTTAAATAATCATTTAAAATATTTAGGCAATCAAAAGCTTCTCGGGATTCCCGTAAAATGAATTTTGATTGGAGCACGATATGTTCGCCTTTTATCGATATATCTACATGTATACGTATGTATTTAAAAGTTTATAAAGATAACTACGAAAAATAAAGCGGGAACGGAAAGTTTTATTTGTTTTTCAAACAAAATAATTCAACAAAATCTACCAAAATGAGAAAAAATTTACCTTTTTACCAACCCTAATTTTTTCTACCAATTTTGGTAACAATTTACCAAAATTTACCCTGGTTACGAGGTAAAAACCTTCTCCAAATTACATAAAATTGAAAATCTTTTTCTTCTTTATTGGCGCTGTAACCGCCTAAGCGATTTTGGCCGAGTCCAAAACAGCACGCCAGTCATTTCTCTTCTGTGCTAACTGACGCCAATTGGAAAGACCAGGTGGAGAAAATTGAAAATAAAAAAATAAAAATTTTCAGAACTTTTGTGGTTTGATATTGAAAATGAGAATGTATGAGTGAGTTTGGCCACCTGGTTTTTACCAACTAGAGAATTGGCATCGTTAACTAGCTGAAAAACAAGTTGACAAAACCAGATGGCTAGTTTCAATTGCGATAGTTTTCTGAAACTTGATTGATATTGATAAACGTGAATAAATTTGTTTCCTCTTGAATTTTCCAAATAAATCGGATTTGATAGAAGGCAGTTTAATATAATATAAATTCATCTAAGCGCGTGAGAGCCTAATATCCACGTAAACCTCGTAAAATTGTTTAATTACGAGGTTTACACAGTTACTGTATGCATTACAAAAAACTTTCAACAGTCATCGGCTACGCCAAAGTATTTTTGTATAGAACTCGCTCCAATATTTACGGAAAAGTCCATATTTCAAGCTTGTGCTAAAAGAACCTAAACCGAACCGTACTGCGACTTCTACATGATTATTTATCCATTCAAAGTATCAAACGGAAATACAAGAATCTCCAAAAATTTGACTAACCCTGGCTTATATCAATAGTTTCTTCCATCGACGCAGAATCACTAACACCATAGTATGGTTCCAAAAAGATATTTAAACTGGTTTTATCAAATTTAATTACACTCGATTTACAAGTACTTTAAAGCAATTCTGATTCATTCTCTTTTGCGTTTTCTATTTGCTTTTACACGCCTAAATTTCGCTGAATTCCAGTTTTTGGTTCTTTAAATGGGAAACAACGAAAATGTCAAAAGCAAAGCAAGAAACTTGAAACCACTTGACGGTACAGACGCATATGTACTCTTACCTTTCCTTCTCAACCTCTCTCTTCCACTAGCAAACAGAATTGAATTCAATACTTGAACCATGTAAAACCCGGTTAATTTCTTTGCGATCCAATTATCAGATCTAAACAAAATTAGTATGGGATCACCCTTGAGATGCCACCTTTCCGATGAAAAATCGGTTAACGTGGTCTAAAGTTATGCGGTAACATACATAAAAGTCGGTTAAAAGTAAAGAGATGCATACCAAGTAGTACATATAATATAAACAATATGTATATTTCCTCAAACAAAGACTATCGATAGTAGCAAAAAAATAAAATCATTCGATAGTATCGATAGTACCATTGATAATTTTACAGCTCTAATTGGCACATGGTTTTGACGTTTCTGCAGTTCGGAAATAAGCTTTGTGTATGCTTACGTACTAGTTTCTGATAGTTCGTAACAATTGTTACAAATTATCATCTTTGGCGTTGGAGAAGTTGAGAGAGAAAAATTTTCAGAGGAAGTTGCAAGATTTTACTAGATAAATTCTTTTTTGCAACAATTCGCCAGTAAGAAAAACAGCCCTTTACATGCAGCTTCTTGCATTATACTGAACGAAAATAATACACTTTTGGAATTGTAAAGTTTGAATTGCTTAATAAAACTTTGTATTAAAATATCATAAAACTAGTAACCACTTTTAAGCTTTTTATTTTCGTACTTTTTAGGGTAGCTCTCTCATCGAGAGCGATTTCTGAAAATTAAGTTATTGTTCAGTTACTGGATATTTTTTACATGAACAGACATGTAGCAAATAATTTGCAACAATTATCACAAATTATTACGTTTTGGTGTTAATGTATCCAAAAATTTCTCAAAGTAGAGGAAATTTGAAAGAGAAATTTACAGTTCCTTTGAATGGGAAGTTGCAAATTTTTACTGCTCAAATTTTAACTTGCAATAAGAAAAACAGCTGAATGCATGGTGCTGGTGCAATTCGCACTACTATAGGAAGATGTTATAAACCCATTTAAATTATAATAGGACTAGCAGACCCGGCGAACTCCGTCCCGCCCAAAATAACGTTTTTGTTCTGAAACATTTTGGTCCAACATTTTTCGCATTTATCGCAACGCATTTATCTTCTAATTATCTTCTAATATTACGGTTTGGTGGTTGTCAGAAGGCATATTTCCATTGCCGTCTTATACGGCATTTCCACGGTTCGTAATTCGCTCTCTTATTCGTAATTCGCTCTCCCATTCGTCATTCGCCTAGCCAACTACCTTCCGAATTACGTAATTCGCCATACAAAATTTTGAGAGCGAATAACCTCATTTGTTGGTAATTCAGATCGAATTACCATGCGAATGACGAACGAATCGGTGCCTTCTCTAATATTTATGGGAAATATATCGAAGTTTTCACCGGCCAGGTCCCAATTGCTGGCACTTTTTCTAGTTATAGAATAATATTAACAAAATATTCTCTATACAAATTAGAATTGTTGATGATAACTTAAATTTTAGCTCCATCTTCGATATTTGCAGTACACAAAAATAATAATAAATAGCGCAGAACAAGAACAAGAACTAGAGCTGCCAAACGAAGTACTAATGTGTGTCATGGAAACAGGGTAATTCACGAATTACTTAGCGAATTACTTAGAGAGCGAATTACGAATCCTCGAAACATCGTATAAGCCAACGGAATGTCGATCGAATTTTGTCGGTGAACATTTCGCGTTATGTGCTTCCACGAATTCAGAGTTTGTTGTAAGTACCCTGTGTCAAATGTAGTTGTAAACTACCTCACAACTAGTATGAACCGCATACCCAACTAGTCAGCCAACTATCTTTTTTCCATGCAATCAACTGGTATTTTTAACATGGGGATGTCCTACGAGATGGCAATTGTCAGATTTCGGTCAGAAATATACCAGTCTCATACTAGTTCAAAATAGGCAGAAAAATGATAGTCCAATTATGGACCAAAACCAGTACTTTGGCAGTCAAAAAATGAAACGAAGTCATCAATATACAATAAAAAACTTTTGATTAAGTGCACTTTAATATATTACACATTTTTATTTAGCAGCCTTAGATTTGCCAAAAATTAGTGTTAAATTTTTTTCAGTATTAATTAAAAGCAAAAATAAATACATAAATATTCCAGACTTTCGAACATAAATTTAAATGCATTTTTCATTAAATGTTATTAAAAGTAAAAGGTTTCAGGTACAATAAATACTATGATAATGAATACTTTAGTTCATTTTTGAGTGAACTAAAATAGAAATAAAAGTGTTCATTAAAATAAATTAAATTCATTAACTTTGCACATTTTAGTATATTAGTTTTAAAAAATTATAAAGGTAATAATTAATGTTTAAAATTTGAGATTTGGATAAGAATAAAATAAAAAAATAGTTCTTAATTTTTATCCATTGTTCGGCTTGTTGATTGATAATAGAAATTAGCAAATAATTATGTTAATCGTGTAATTAAAAAAAGTCAAAAATAGTTGAAAATAATCAAAAATAACAAAATAATAATGTAATTAAAATTAATGACTTAATTAACATTTTTTTTAAGTAAGTAATTATTAATCATTTAAAAGGTGGTAATATCGGTATGTAATCATTAAACGGTTATCCAAAAACATGCTTTAATCAATAATCATTATGAATATTTATCATTATTTAACAGGTCTGGTATAATTGAATACGTACTCGATTTATTGGTTTACAAAATATACCCAAATAAAAGTTATAATATTTTGTGTACTTTATTGTATTAAACTGTCGAAGTCAAATAAAACATGGCATGACTAAATCGTTTTGTACTTGGCACAAGTCTGATCATTTTCGAACTAGTTCGGTTTGTGTCAGGAAATTCTAGTTATAAACTAGAATTTTTCCTGACTAGTTTGGGGTTTCACTGCAGGGTAGGGATGAAACGATACCATGCCGGTATCAATACTTTTACTTGGAAGTAGTATCGAAAAAAAGTATCGAAGAAATTGGTGCAGCGGTTACCAAGCTATACACATGAAACCATAAGTGGGCATGGCTACGCCCATTTTCCCAAAATTTATAATATTCTTATTTTTCGTCTAAAAATTATTGTAAATATCAATTTTGGGTGAATAATCTTCAGTAGTTACTAAAATATCGCAGTTTTCGTATTTCCGAAAATTACCGCTATATGGGATGTGGGCGTGGTTGTTGTCCGATTTTTTAAATTTTCGGTCATTAATACGCTGTATCAAGGCCAACAACTTTGCCAAGTTTGGAAGAAATTGGTGCAGCGGTTACCAAGATATACAAATGTAACCATAAGTGGGCGTGGCTACGCCCATTTTCCAAAAATTTATAATATTCTTATTTTTCGTCTGAAAGTTATTGTAAATATCAATTTTCAGTGAATTATCTTCAGTAGTTACTAAAATATCGCAGTTTTCGTAACTCTGCAAATTACCGTTATATGGGAAGTGGGCGTGGTTACAGTCCGATTTCGCCCATTTTCAATGCCAACCTACCCTGGATTAAAGGAAACCTACATACCAAATTTCGTTGAGATATCTCAATTTTTGCTCGAGTTATGGTGTACGCGGACGGACGGACAGACAGCCATGGCTTAATCAATTTCTCTATTCATTCTGAGCATTTATGTATACATTTGTCTATATCTATCTCGATTCGTTTTGGCTGTTACAAACAACCGTTATGTGAACAAAATTAATATACCCTTGTGCGCTCGGGTATAAAAATACAAAAAGTGAAAATTAAAAGCACTAAAATGTTTTAATAACGACCGGGAGTTATTGGCCTGGGTACAACGTACCATATGGCTGAAATGTTTTAAAATCGGACAATAACCACGCCCACATCCCATCTAATGGTAATTTAGAGAAATACAAAATCTTCGATAAATCAGTAAATATTAAAGCTAATTTATTCAAAATTGATGCTTGCAACAACTCTTTACCAAGAAATACGTTTATGATAAAATTTTGGAAAATGGGCGTGGCACCGCCCACTTATGATCACATATATGTATCTCGGTAACCGTTCTACCAATTTGTACCAAACTCGGTATGGTTATTGTGCTTGCCACATAAAAGCAAAATGTTAAAAATTATTGAAATCGGTCTTAAATTACGGCCGCTTTTCATTTAACGGTAAATTTCAGAAATGCTTGAAACTTCAATATTTCGAAAATTAAGGACGCTAATTTTCTCAAAATTGATACACCCCGGCTTACCATGTAGCGGTGGCTTTCGGAAAGGTGAAAAACATATATTTAATACTTGCGCCGGGTATTTAATGTTCGGCTCCGCCCGAACTTAGACTTTCTTACTTGTTTTTAATCTATCTATAATGTGGTATGCGATTTTTTGTTATATAGTGGCCTTTTATTTTAAATTTCTGTATTTAATGATTGTGCCAAAACAGGATGAACTGTGCCAAAAGTGCCTCTGTGAATGAAAGTTCCAAAAATGGCACTACTGAGCCTACTTTTCCATCACGGGGCGAGGCACGAGAAGTTAGCTTGCTCGGCAAACGAGCGAGTGCCAAGTTCCTTTCTCGATCTAATTTTGAAAGCTACTGAAGGAGTTTGGTTTTAAGTGTTCCTGTAAATTCGCTATAACTTAAGTGGACTTCAAAATCGTAATTCGCATAAAGGAGTCGATATTGGTGACAAGCAAAATTTAAAAGTTTATACAAGAAATCGAATTTTGACAACTGGGCGATACTAGTATTTATAATTATATAAACGTATTACTAAACTTATCGAGAACGTGTGTAATATATTGAATCTTAGTTAAAATTTTCCGATTTACTTATGTACGTTTGTACTCACTAATTTTGTATTAACAGTATATGCATTATTTTATGATATTTTATCGTTTCCATTCATAGGTATTACGAGACTGGGAGTTTTAAAGCCGGTGTTATAGGGGGCTCGAAACCTAAAGTTGCCACTCCACCTGTTGTTGATGCGATAGCTAATTACAAACGTGAAAACCCAACCATGTTTGCATGGGAGATACGAGATAGACTTCTAGCGGAAGGTATTTGTTCGCAAGATAATGTCCCCAGTGTGTCATCCATTAATAGGTAAGAATTTCGTCTTCTTATACTATGTCTCCATTGTGAGATTTAATGAAGATTTAACCCTCTGGCGAGATTTAACGTTAAATCTTTCGAGATTTATCGTATAAATTTAAATCTCGAAAGGCAATAGATTTAAGTTAAATCTTCGTTAAAACTTCAATAATATTGATCAATAATACAATTTGTTGGGTTTGGCAACCACGAATTCACATGCCATAAGTCATATGACATTTGTATTTTCAACATACAGTTGCGGTCCAGTGTTGCCGCGAATCATTTTTAGTGGTAGCCAAATTCCTTTTAAAAAAGGGGCTAAAACGAGCTAAAAAAATGCGTTGTGGCTTAAAATTTTAGCTAAAATTCTTTACTTACATATATATATATATATATATGGGCGAATTCACGACACCAGCTTGCTGGCACTATCAAGTGATTGTACCATCAGGCTCGAAGCATATAACATATCAGCATGCTGGTACAATATTTATTTATACATAAATTGTGTTTAAATCTGTAAAAACAGTAAAGCAGCTAGAATAAATCTTTAGAAATAGATTTTTGTCCATTTATTTTTCACTATTTTCTCTATTTTAGTGTTATATATATAAAATACTGCAATTTGTTTTGCATCAAGTTTTCAAGGCATTCCTCATCTATAAAAGGTGGCAATGCAAAAAATAATTATCCAAAAAGAAAGAACAATTCATGAGCTTTAAAATAGTGTTAAGTTATTAGAAAAATACATTTATGGTGAGAAGTTATAAGCGTTCAAAAAATGCTTATTGGATGTCGCATCGGAATATGTATTTTTTAACGTAACATACAAAAATTCTTAAGTTTCCCATTCTTTAAATGAAGTGCCCCTATTAAAAGTATAATAAATATTCACATCAAATCAGCAGTGTTCATTTTATTCACGAACTATGTGCCCCACCCGTCACAAGCAAAAATAGTGTTTTTTCTTAATTTTAAAATATAATAATGCCATTAAAGCATAAAATGGTACTTAACATTCTATTACCTACATTCGAGAAAGCCGCTATAAACGAAATATTTATAGTTTGTCTAAAATTGGGAAACGAATCCAACAACCCGTAAAAGCGGGTGTCGTCGTTGTCCATCCGTCACGCTTGGAAAATATTAAATTTCTGTGTAAATTATATAATTAAATTTTATACTTTATCAGCTTCGTATTAAACTGATATCTGACTTCAAGTGTTCACAGTTTGACACTTGTCAAACCAATGGTTAAAGAGAATTTACTAAAAGTTTGAGCCAAAACGAGTTAAAATGTCCCACCCGTCCCTTTGGAATGCCCCTATAGTGCTCCGCGCCGAAGTTTCCATGAATCGGTGGCAGCGAGTGAAAAATTACAAAAAACGGCGGCGGCGTATGCCCCTAACTCATAGCGCAAGAAATTTCCGGGAAAATACTTTTTACTTAAAAAAATTAGCTAGTTTCACTATTTACGACACCAGCATGCTGGTACAATCATAAAATTTTCAAATCGTTTTGCTGTCGTATCGGTAGCTGGTAAAATCACACCACAAGAACATACACGGCCAATCGGCTGGCACCAACACTTGATGGCGCCAGCATGTTGGTATCATCTATGGGCCCTTTAACACATTAAGGGCCGTTTTCTGAAGTAACCGTTATCTTTAAAGCTCACTTTGTATTTAAAGGTTGGATTAAAAATAAAGCTATGTCTAAAGTTAAGCATTTCTATTATCTATTATCTAAGCCAATTTAAAACCGGTAATAAAATGCTTTACTTTAGACACAACAATAAGTTTTAAACCAAAGTGGGCTTTAAAATTACAGGTTACTTGAGAAAACGGCCCTAAGTGTATTTAAGGCTGTAAACTTACCTATTTTAAAGTATAGCTAAGTAGTTAAAAGAAAAGTTAACGGCCCTAACAATTTTATAGTTTTTATAAAAACGTAGGGAACATACAATACATATACAATCTCATATAATCTTTCTTAGTATAAAATTCATCTCTTACATAAACGAAAAAAATGAGATCAAATTCAGCATATACAACTTTTTCATGTCAAGGATGAAAAAATTTTCAAAGAGCTAAAAAAGGGCTAGTGGCAATTTGAAATTTATGTGGCCAAGAAAAGTATGTGGTAGCTAAATCTAGTCACCAAAGGGCTAAAACGGCAACACTGTTGCAGACAATGAAATCTAGACGAGAAGAAAATATTTACATAACTTTAATAAATTAAAATAATATTATTTTAAAAACTATCAGAAAATATCAGGGATGCGAACCACTCCAAAAAATGGGGCGGTTCGGTTGAGTGGTTCGAACCAATTAGAAAAAGCTTGTACCGGTTTAAGAACCGGATCATGAGTATTTCTGAACCGCGGTTCGGTTCGGTTCAAATGATTCAATTTTTTGAATGCCAAAGGATACAAAGATTACAAAAATACGACAAATCTACGTACATATATAAAAATAAAAGGCTTTGTTATTGAGACCAAATTCAAATATCGACATATATAGTGGTGGAAAAATAAATAGGGACGCGGATTTTAAAAATTTTGGCAATTTTTTTATTTAATGTTTATTGTTTTAAGTATAGTGTGTCTTCTAATAAAAACCGAATAGATCCAAGTTTAAAAATTTATGCAGAAATTATGAAAATTCTTCAAAGTTTCATCTAACTGTTCAATACGAATTTCTAGAAAAATGGTTTAATTTTATTAATTTAATTATTTAATTAAATTGATTTTTGGCAATTTTTTCACGGATTTTCTTCCATACATGTATTTTCGACGAATATTTTGTATGAAAAAAATGAGTAATACACTCAACAAAAAAGTAATTTAAAATCAACGCGATCAATGAGAAATTAGAAAAATATGAATAAACTTATTTAAGACTTGGACAAGTCGAGTATAGAGGCTCTAGTCAAAATAATATGAGTGTGGTATTTGACCATTTTTCTTTCGTTTATTTAATGTTCGTAAAATTTTTATAAAAGTATACTCCTTATATAACGACAACCATATCCATATCTAAAACTTTGTACGAAAAATTAGAAAAAAATCTACAATCTTCAACAAAATTTCAATATAGTTTCAAACTTTTATTCAGAAATAAAGAAATCCGAGTATACAGTTTTAGAGCTCATTCAACTTTAATTAAATATGCGAAATTGTAATCCCATTAAACTCAAAAATATTTGCGGTTTTAGGTTGCATTTTTAAACAAAGTTATATATAATAAAACTTGAAAAATGTTTTAGTGGATTTTGAACCGAACCGAACCATTTTTTTGGTGTGGTTTTCGGTTCGTTTTTAGCATTTCAAAATAAAAATGGTTCAGTCATGGTTCGGTTCGAAGACCGAAGAAAAGCGATGGTTCATGTCAAAAATCGGTTCAGTTTAAAACCGGTTTGCAGCCTTGGAAAATATGTTTTATGATAATATCTTCGCTTTCTATAAATCATTTACGCGCTGCGACAAAAAATTTATAAAATTCGGCAATGGTTCTGCTTCGATATCATGGCACTAAATTTCCTCTAAAACTCAATTCGGTCAATAAATGCATTGGCAGTCATATTTGCTAGCTAGGTCTTCATTATATGCCAAAGGCCCACGATTGGATTTTCGGTTCACTCTTATGAATAAGAGTGTTTATTTCCCCAACAGCTCTTTCTTTCGAAAATATTGTTCATTACCGTTAGCTAATGATTTTAAGAATTCACATAATGCAATACCGCTCCTGTTACCTTCCTTTTATCTGCCTCTATTTCAATGTCCGCAACTGTATTTATAAAATCATACACAAGCAAACGTCAAATATTTAAACATTTTAATGTCAAACATATCTTGTTGTGACAATGAAGACGGTTGCGATTTAGCAACAGGATTTATTAAATCTTAATAGGTAAATCTCTCAATGGAGGCATAGTATTGATGTTTTTTTTGTTTTCTTTTCCGCCTAATTTTTATACAAAGCCAAAACCGTGATTTCAAACAGCCGAAACCCCGCGCATACAGTATTTGATTGAATATACAGAAAGGAACTCACACGTAACATAACATAACATTCTTCAGAAAATTCCAAACCAAACTTAGTACATGATAAACAAAAACACAATCGTATTTGCATATGTAAGTATGTACATATGTACATATACATATATTTTGCTTTGTTAATCTAGAGAGCAACCATTATTATTATTCTCCTATGGTTGTAGCATAAAGTTAAGCGCATGCTTGCGGAAACGGAAGCATAATGCATACTTCAGCATAAGTATGAGAACGTTGTTGGTTGTCATAGTGCCAACATCCGTTTCCGAGGAAGATGTTGTTTTAAATGACAAAGTCAAGCAAATATAGCAAAACAATAATTTAGGGAAAGGAATGCTAAAGAAAGTATTAATAAAAACATCAATACTGTTTTCAGCGTTCATAATTGGCACACGACCACCACAATGTTTTTCCTTCCGTTGTCAGACAGGACCGAGTTGCTACGGATACATTGCACATATTTATGAATTATTAGGGTGTTGGATTATTCGGCTTTTTCGAAAACCGGTTTTCTAGTTATTCGAAATATGGCAATTGAAAAAACCCCGCTCCATATTTTCAAATGAAGAAAAAACACGTTAAACCGGTTTTATTTTACTTATTTTTTCTTTATAGTTAGTCAAAAATGATGACCAAAATAACAATAGGACTACTAAAAATTAGTATATCTTTAATTTAGAAATCAATAAGGCAAAATAAGTTGGAAGTAATTTGGGTTACGAGAAAAAAAGTAGGGAAAAAATTCACACTTAATGTGATTCGCCCATCTTAGAAAAATTAGATTGTTAAATAAAAAAGCGTTTGTCCGAAAAAATTCGTGCATGTATAGCCGACTGTATTGGGAATGCGACAACACCTTCCGCTGGACCAGACCGGCCATACAAATGTTGTCTATTATAGACAGGCCATTCATCGAGAATGAATCAATACCTTTGGCAACTCTCACCCCTTGAATTACATAATCGGAAGCCAACGCTCCCCGACGACATTAACCACCTCTTTATATGCCCACACATATCAGCTCATCTAACATCACTCTCCTTATGGCCCAAACCAGTCGGACCTGTCATTTTCCTGAACGTGCCGTTAGCACAGTCAATTAACTTAGTTAGACAAAGTTTAGTTAACTTCTACAACAAAAAACAGTTAAAGATTTTCGTTCTGTTTTCCTGTTATTTTTTAAGTAATTTTCTGCAGCAGAAAACTTTCCAATATTCAAATATACGAGTAAAATTAATAAAAATCTTTCAGTTCCATTTACAATTAAATAAATGTTTATAATGCTTAGATTCACGTATATTAATAAATTAGGTGAAACCCCGGTTCATTCTATAGCAAAAACCCAGTTTACTCTGTATTCAAAAAAAGAACAAGATTTTAAAAATCCGCCAAAAATATTTAAAAAAAAACGGTTGAAAACGGGTTGGAAAGACAGAGTCAATTACCCTAGTATTTATTATGAATTGACGACAATTCTGCACCTACATGGCATTAGGTCTTCTATCGTCAATCCAATTGAACACTCAATGTCATTAACTATTTTTTATTTACTTTTTATTATATGTACTCATATAATTTTTAATCGAAATTTGTATGATGGCAAGAAGTAAATATCTTATCTAATAATCGAGCCTCATCGGACGAGGGCATCAAATACCTTTTGGAACAAACCTATTAGTATTTTTTTGCTCTAATATGGTTGGCCACGTATCCGCAATAAATAAAAATAGTTTATTTTATTTGATTATGTTAGAGAATATTTAATAAATATACATTAACTTACGTATTTGGTTATGTTAGAAAACGTAAAGTTATTTGGTGCTGCGTATAGAATACGTAATGAATGTTAATTATTTTATAAATTAAGTTATTGAATTTGTTTTTAACCGGCGAAGGGTTGAAAAAATTTTTTCGGAAGTAGCGTTACTAGCTGGAAGTGTGACCAGAATGCGGAGAAGTTTGTTAATCAATGGAAAAGCATATTCGTCGCATTTACCAAGAACTTCTGCTGCTGATTTTGGGAATGGCTTTTCGCTTTCCTTATTTGTCCATCGTTCCAACCACACTTTATACTCTCCTTCCAAACTGATACCGTCTTTTTCTAAGAAAGCTGATGAAAGCGTTCTAAGAAGCTGATGAGAATCTGAATTTGATCACATTGTTAATATTAACTTTAAACAAACGATTTTATAAAATAAGAGATGCAAGATAAGATCTTAGATCCATAAAAGTCTATTCCTTTTCCAAGTAAATTTGTACACTCATACAGTCATGTAAAAATTAATAGGAACACGATATTTTGACCAGTTTCGGCTTTTTCCCATTGCTTGTTGTTTATTAGAAGAAAATAGCTCATTATCTAATAAAAAGAATGTAAGTACAAATTTCAAACTTTGTAGAAATATTAGAAAAATTCTGCAAACAATTTTTACAACAAGCTTTTTATTAAGGTTTTCTAGAAAAATTCTAGGTATGCAGTTTTATGGCGGATTAAATTCTAGCTTAAGAAAGTGCAAGTTTCAAGTAGCTAAAAATTCGCGTTGATTTTCGATATTTTTTTGCGAATACTGTTATTATTTTATTCCATACAAAAAAATTTTCGAACACACTTTGAATGGAACAAAATGCTTGACACCGTCAATAAACTTAATAAAAACGTTGCCCTAATTTTGTTGAATTTCTCTAATTTTTCTACAAAGTTTGAAATTTTGACTTAAATTGTTTTTGTTAGATAATAAGCTGTTTTTTTTAATAATAATAGACAGTAAACAAAAAATGGAAAAATAGGCGTAACTGGTAAAAATGTCGTGTCTTTATTGTTACTGTAGATAACAAAGATAAATTTTGTAAAGCAAATTAAAAAAATACTTATTATTATTGACACAGATTTCCAGGATCTATTTATTCTTTGCACTTCTTCACAAATATCGATATACCGAAACTTTATTTGTACTTAATCGTAATGAACCGCGACTCGAATTTACACAATAGAAATATTGTACTTCGATACTCAAGAATTTTCTACCAAAAATTAGCTACGCCAACGATGCAGACAAGTGTGCACGCCGCACATTCACGAGGTGGCGCCGTCAGCAGTACCGCTATTTTCCTTGGCGAATTCGATAGAATCAGCTATTTCCGTGACGTCAACAGAAATGCTTTGTTCTCGTACAGTAGTTATGATAATTGTAATAGTAAAATTTGTTTGCTCTCAAAACAAGCAGAAGGACTAGCGAAAAATTGCCGTAAAATAGTTACTGCTGATTTCTACTAGCTGGCGTTTTCTTTGTTCGGAGTTAACTCAAGAACTACTGCATAGATTTCAGTAAAATTTTCAGAGGTTATGCCTTGCATACATGGTCCTATTATAGGCTACCAGAAAACTCGCTAGGTGGCGCTGGGGTAGAGTTATTTAGAAAAGTCGTATTTATAAACCGATTTCGTTCAAATTCAAAATATGTGCTACCTCCACGATGAGAAAAACGTACGCGTAATAGACCCGCTAGGTATCGCTGGAGTCGAGTTATTTATAAAAATCCTATTTATGAACCGATTTCTTTTAAATTCAAAATGTAAGCTACCAACATGATGAAAAATACGTTTACCAAAAAGACCCGCTAGGTGGCGCGGGAGTCGAGTTATTTATAAAAGTCGTATTT
>NW_023458563.1:2579137-2583567 GCF_013731165.1 Rhagoletis pomonella | reverse complement strand
GTCGAGTTATTTATAAAAGTCGTATTTATGAACCGATTTCGTTCAAATTCAAAGTATAAGCTGCCTGCATGAAGAAAGAAGCATTTGCGAAAAATGGACCCGATAAAAGCTTTATTTATGAACCGATTTTTTTAATGTAATTTTTCATTCGTATATATACATGTGCATACATACATAAAATGATAGCCGTTTTCGTTGTTCGGACTAAACTCAAAAGCCAGTCAAATTATAGCCTACTAGACAACACGCTGGTAGCGCCGGAGTATAGTTACTTATAAAAGTCGTATTTATTAACCGATTTCGTTCAAATTCGCAAAATGAGCTACCCGCATGATGAAAAATTCGTTTCCTAAAAATGAACCCGCTATATTTTATAAAATCTGATTGAAATTCATAATGCGTATTCGTTTCATGACGAGCAGTGGTTTTGCAGAAAAGGGACCTAATGGATTACGCTGCAGCCGAAATATATAGAAAACCACACGGGGTTTGGTCTGTTTTGGCCCTATATTCATCTTAGACGCATTAACTTTTCATATGGGTAAATGGAGGATTCATTTAAGTATGCATGTAAAGACCGCAACATTGTGTAAGCGCACCTTTGCCTGACGTCCTCATACACCTTAAATGCGATCTTGCACCTACTTCCGATTGACGAAATTGCTCGGGGCGGCCGTTAGTACAGCAGTAAGACTCAAAGAAACCAGTTCATAAATATTAAGGTAAATTGTAAATGTGGCAAATTGACAAGGAAAGATTCGACCACATCCGTAAAAAAGGAACACAGTATGTACGTATATCAATGGCTTCATTTTAACGGGAAAACTTTTCATCCTGTGTTACAGCGAGGACTCTTGGCCCTCCTATAACTGAAAACGCTCATCTGTGCTCCTGAGTTTACTTATAACTTTACTTTTATTGGCTTACATGGTACATCGGACCAATGTTGAAGTTGCAAGATCATAGAAGAATATTACGCATGCTTGGCAGAGATCTCACAGGTGGAAATAAGACCATCGATAAAATTCATGACATCGAAAGGGATTAGTATTCCATATGGTATCACAGCGCTACTATTCTTGGCCTATGTGTGAGGAGGATTCTGCTCTTTATTCGTTTCAATTTAAACTAAAAATGTTTACTTTGCAGACCGATTTGCTTTTAAACGCTATTTTTGTATTGGCCAACGCAAAAGATCTTATTAGGCGCCGCGAAACAAGCGGGCATTGGCTAGCATATATATAAAATAATAGCCGTTTTCGTTGTTCGGAGTTAACTCAAAAACTACTGCATGGATTTCAGTCAAATTTTCAGAGGTTATACCTTGCATATATGGTCCTATTATAGGCTACCAGAAAACTCGGTAGGTGGCGCTGGGGTCTAGTTATTTATAAAAACCGTATATAGGAACCGATTTCGTTTAAACTTAAAACGTGTGCTACCTCCATGTTGGGAAATACGTTTACCAAAAATAGACCCGCTGGGTGGCGTGGGAGTCGAGTTATTTATAAAAGTCGTATTTATGAACCGATTTCGTTGAAATTCAAAAGGTATAGTTTCAGCATAATGGAAAATAATTTTACCAAAAACGGAGCCGCTAGGTGATGCGTGAGGCGAGTTATTTATAAAAGTTGTATTTATGAACCGATTTCGTAAGCATGTTGAAAAAAGCACTTGCGAAAAACGGACCCGCTAGGTGGTGCTGGAGTCGAGTTATTTATAAAAGTCGTATTTATGAACCTATTTTATTAATACAGATTCGAAACGTTTATTACTTGCATGATGATTTTTAAACCCGAGCGCACTTGTGCACAAGGGTATTATAACTTTGTTTACATAACGGTTGTTTGTAACAGGCAAAAAGAATCGAGATAGATATAGACAAATGTATACATAAATGATCAGAATGAAAAGAGAAATCGATTAAGCGAAGATAATTCACTCAAAATTGATATTTACAATAACTTTCAGACGAAAAATAAGAATATTATACATTTTTGGAAAATGGGCGTAGCCACGCCCAGTTATGGATGCATGTGTATATCTTGGTAACCGCTGCACCAATTTCTTCCAAACTTGGCACAGTTGTTAGTCTTGCTACAGCATACCAAATGTTAAAATCGGACGATAACCACGCCTACCTCCCATATAACGGTAATTTGGGGAAATACGGAATCTTTGTTAAATCAATAAATATTAAAGCTAATTTACTCAAAATTGATGATTGCAACAATTCTTTACCAAGAAATACGCTTATGATAAAATTTTGGAAAATGGGCGTGGCACCGCCCACTTATGATCACATATATGTATCTTGGTAACCGTTATACCAATTTGTACCAAGCTCGGTGTGATTATTGTGCTTGCAAAACGTTGAAAATTATTGGAATCAGATTAAAATTACTACCACTTTTCATATAACGGCAAATTTCAGGAGTGCTTGAAACTTCAATATTTCGAAATTTAAGGACGCTAATTTACTCAAAATTTATACACCCCGGCTTACCATCTAGCTGTAGCTCTCGGAAAGGTGAAAATCATATACTTAGCACCTGCGCCGGGTATTTAATGTTCGGCTCCGCCCGAACTTAGACTTTCTTACTTGTTTTTCATTCGAAACATATTCAGCCTTATCATGAGTTTTATCTTCCCTGATCCGGTTCACTTTTCGCTTTTGGTTCCCATCTACTTACTATGTGGGAATCAAAATTTTCGAGTGAATTTTTTTTCGGGCGAAACTCAGGATAAGGAAGATTACATACACAAAATTATAGCCATTTCCGTTTTTCGGACTAAACTCAAAAACCACTCAATAGAGCCCAGTCAATTTGTCGGATGTCCTATTATAGGCTACTAGAAAACACGCTGGTGGCGCTGGAGTAGAGTTACTAATAAAAGTCGTATTTATTAATAGATTTCGTTCAAATTCGCGGCGTGACTACCTGTATGATGAAGAATTTCTTTGCTAAAAATGGACCCGCTGGAGTTTAGGTATTTATAAAATCCGTATTTTTTATAAAATCTGATTGGAATTCATAATTCGTATTCATTTCATGACAAGCAAAGGTTTTGCAGAAAATGGACCCAATGGATGACGCTGCACCCGAAATATGTAGAAATCCCCACGGGGTTTATTTATCTTAACGAATTTACTTTTCAGATGGCTAAATCAAGGATGCCTATAAAGACCGTAACACTGTGTGAGCGTGATCTTGCATCTACCTCCGATTGACGAACTTGCTCGAGGCGGCCGTTATTACAGCAGTAAGACTCAAAGGAACCCATTCATAAATGTTAAGACGAATTGTAAAAGTGGCGAATTGACAAGGAAAGATTCGACCACATCTCTCCAAGAAGGAACAAAGATCTTATTAGGCGAAGAAGGCCCGCGAAGCAAGCGGGCATTTGCTAGTGTCCTTATATTTTCAAATATAAAAGTTTCCCATTTCTGAAATTTAACGTTATATGAAAGGTGGACGATTTCAGAAATTTTCACGCCTATTTTCCAAAAATCTATTATAATCATATTTCGCGCTAAAAAATTATTCCAAACATAAATTTTGAGCAAATCATTTACTTATTTATCGCAAATCTCGTATTTCTCTGCACAGACGGACGACAGACAGTCACAGGTTAGTTAATGTATTTTCTAATTCTGAGCATCTTGGTATACATACTATATTTATATTGCACACCGTCTTTAAAAGAGGCATAACTCAAAAACCTGATCCAGAAATATAACTGCTTGTGGATTGTACAGATTCAACGCAATTGATACAAAAACAAGTATAACTAATGTGACCAACCGTACTTCTTTCGGAAGTACAGTACTTCTTTTTGAGCCGTTGTACTTCGTACTTCGAAGTACAGTCAAATGTACTTCTTTGCAATGTTATGTACTACCCAAGGCACATTGAACAGGTAAAGCTGCTGATTTGACTTACTTTCAAATTATTCGGTCTCTAAGAAGTCAAATATTTTCAATTTTTTCTCACAAAAAATATAAATTTTCAAAATCTTTTTGCATGTGAAACCTTTTCCCATACATAACAAGCGATTGAAAAGCCACGTTTGGAGCGTTCACCTAACTCCGCAGCACAAACGCTGATTACTGGGCCTTGCGTATGATTGATAAATGCTTCGAGAAGCAAACAAAATTCACTAAGAAAAAAATCGCACCAATGTTTTCCCAAATTTAATTTTTAATTGTTACTCAAAATCAGAGCAGTTTTTGACACTTTAGAGAAGACAATCAACAACAAATTACACATACATAAATGTTGTTTTTGTTCTAATAAGTTGAAATTTCTTTAACTGTTTCGAAAAATTTTAAAAGGTTAGTCATCTCAGTTAAGAAAGGTACTCATATATCAACACATAAATTATGACTTTCAATCACTTCACTTCTCTAACTGACAAAATACATCATA
>NW_023458563.1:2553633-2574137 GCF_013731165.1 Rhagoletis pomonella | reverse complement strand
ACATATGATACATATTTTTTATCTTGTTTAAAATACGTTCCTTTTAGGTTTGGAACCATTTTGCGCCCGCTCTATGGAATTCTTTGCTAGATCCAGCATATTTTCTATTAAATACATCTGAAAAGTTCTAAAGCTAGACAAAAGAAAGATTTTATGCATTATTGTTTAC
The DNA here is from genome assembly GCF_013731165.1 of Rhagoletis pomonella. Classification (NCBI taxonomy): domain Eukaryota; kingdom Metazoa; phylum Arthropoda; class Insecta; order Diptera; family Tephritidae; genus Rhagoletis; species Rhagoletis pomonella. The sequence goes on along the minus strand of NW_023458563.1, from coordinate 2,573,968 downwards.
ATCTAAATGCATTTGAAACTGCCATAACGTCAACAGCTTTTTATGCGGTGTCCCTTTTCAGGAATATTCGGAAACGACGATCAGTTTCTTCTTGATAGAATTTTTTTCAATTCACAGACTAGATAAAAAACAAGATAACAAAAAAAAAACGTTAACCCCCTTATCACTCCATTTTCGAAGCGCTGCGAAAACAGGAGGAGGAGTTAACGTGGGAGTAAGGGAAGCCAACTCGTGGGGAATTCCCCGATTTGAGGGGAATTTCAGTTTGCGTGGGGAATCGGGAAAAGGACCGTTTTTTGTGGGGAATTTCACTTTACGTGGGAATAGGGGGACGAACTGTTGTGAGGAATTAGATGTTAACTAATGTTTTCATAATTTCATAATGAGTTAAAAAAAGTTGCATAAAAAATCCAACTGCAACTAAAAGTACCGATTATGCAACCCTGCAAATTATGCAAACCACCGTTGATGTTTTAGAAATTTCCTTGCGGCATTTCCTTTCATATAACGAATAAACACAATTTATTTTAATGTAGTCCGCCTTCGGGAAATATTCTAAAATGAAAAATTTTAGCCACTTGAAACTTGCACTATATTATACTAGAAATGAGTGAGCTAAGCACAATTACAGCTGAGGACGGTTTCCGTTAACTGTCATTTTGCTTTGGAAATTTTCATGAATATATTTTCATTTGTACCCATCATTATGCCGATGCAGCAATGTTAAAGCCTTCGTTCGACTACACTTAAGGCATACCATAGCCAAACATTCATATAGGCTATCTGGTACCAGCCCCCCATCCTGTCAATATTGTCCTGCGGCAACTCTTTCCATCACGCATATACTGAGCGAATGTCCTCAGTTTTCCTCCATCAGAAGCAACATATTCAACTTCGGCAACCCTATTGATTTTTTAAAAACCACTTTGCCCGAAAACATTGAGAAAATACATAGCTACGTACCTAACTCTAACGGATCTTCGAAAAGTAATTTAGTTTTAAATCTTTAGAACTAAGTTATGTATTATTACCAATCACACTAATTTCAATTTAGTAGTTTCTTATACTTCTATATCTAAAAGTTTATTATTTACATAATACTATGTTTCATACCAGCGAGCCGTAGGTAGGCCCTGGCAGCCAGTGCTCCTCTTTTCTGTGCAATAAAAATTGTATTGTTTGGTACGTGCCTGTGTGTATATTTGCTGGAAATAAAAATTGGTTAAAAGCATTTGCAAACTTGTGAAAATAATAGAAATTATTACAATCAACAATGTGCCGCCCCCGCTGGGCGGCAAAAATAGAAATAAACTTAAAGTTTTGTTAAAAAATGAACTATATTAAAAAAAACAACTCAAATTAAAAAACAAAAAAAAAATAATTGTGAAAATTGGTCAAAATTTGGGTCGACTAAATTTTTTTCGACCACTGTGTGTATGTAAATATTACATATATATGTACATTTTTTATTCTTTATTAGTTAACTAACTTTATCAACGTTTGGTTTGGTTTATAAAACATAAATGAATTACATTTAAAAATAAAATAAACAGAAATACCATCAATATATCAAAAGACATACATTTTTTTGTAAATAAGGAGATATCTATGAGTAAGGAAACTGACGAAATTTCGGGCAAAATCGGTGGATTTCATTGTCGAAATCGGGGAATTTACAAAAATGAGTTGGCTACCCTGGTGGGAATCCCCTTTTCACTCCATATTCGGAGTGCTCCGAAAACGCTCTTTCAAGGTGTTGCTGTGGGCGTCCTTTTTTACTCCATATTCAGAGCGCTCCGCAGTAAACGTAAAACTTTAAATAAATTTCCATGCAAATATTTCAAAAGTGGTCTAATGATTTTTAAATCTGAAATGTTCGTGCAAGGTTTCAGAACGCCAGGTCTAGTAGAACACCTTGTTTTAGAATAATAATAATAAACAGCATAGATCTTAAATTAATAATATTTATTTGTTGAATTGGCAAACTGTTACCGTTTTTGTATATTCTGCTTTTACCATTTTCTCATTACTTTTATACTCCTTTGAGCTATGAAATAGTTGGTCACATAAAGTATAACAGTAGAAAATCCTACGAATTGATTTATGCAAAAAAATCTACAAAATTTTTTTTTGTGTTATGCCCCTTTTTGGGGACCGTGTGCAGACATATTATGTCTATATCTATATCGGTCCCTTTATGCTGCTACAAACAATCGTTATGTGGACAAAGTTATGCACAAGTGCGCTGGGGTATAAAAATGTTCACAGACCATTTATTTACCTTTCAGGACAAGCTGCACCAAAATGTTGTAATTTGTTTAAAGAATCTAAGGTAAAGTCTCCTTACCACATAGATGTGATTACCATGAGGTAGGAAATAATTTTTCGTGTTTTCGCGGTGTTCGCTCCGTCGGAAATTCCGTCTCGACTACACTTTATATGAAATTAATTATATTACGTAATTGATAAACTATTCTTTACAAAGACTTATTTTAATTGTGTACGGCCTTTTTATTTTTAGCAAAGACCTCTTTATCAAAAAAAAGAAAAACAAGCAATCAATTTCCACTTGAGAAAGCAATTTCTATACTATATACCAGTTGAAAGATTTCCCCTCTGGGACATTCAATAAAGTGGTAGTATTTTCTGCGCACTGATTGCATTTTCTGTGCACTCTCATTTTTATTGTACTCAAAAGTGACAGTGGTAAACATATGTCTCAATTTGGCGTATTCGATTCATTGTATTTCTCAGCAAAAAATTCATACTTTTAAATAAAGAGTTTGTGTTGAGATAATTCAATTTTGTTCCAGTTGAATTAATCCCCTTGGCTTTTAGTGAAGAGGCTAACATATGGTTGTAGAAAATTGACTTTTGTGAGACAAAACAAAAAATAATGATATTAAGAATATCATGGCTAAATAGGCACATATGTACTTACGCATGCATGTATCTATAGATTCATCAGTTGCGTATACATATGTATGTAATGTACATACATATGTACATGCTCAGCCAAATCGTTAATTTAGTTGAAGGATTCTCTGGGCTTGGTAAATACTAATTAATATTGTTTTGATACATGCAGTGTCGGACCCCCTTTTGATCCTCAGTATTGACAATTTCCTTTTGTTTATTAAATATTCATTAATTAAACACCAAAACTTGAAAAATAAGTTCTAAAAAAATTTAAAAACTCCGCACATCCATATTACTACATGCAGTACCAACAGTGATTTCAATTTAATATCCTCGATAAAATACTTTACAAAAATACATCAACGGTATTCAAACTATACTAGCTAAGATCTTAATTCGGCACCTCTCACAATTGTTTGGGTTTGTAAATTGCCGAATATATCACTAAATACTACCATGACTCATGTCCAATTTACTTCCAATTCACTGTCTTCGAATAATCAAAGAGAGTGACGAAGACAATGGTCTTTGTGTGTGTGTATTAGTGAAAAAGTGTGCATGTATCAGTGTTGCCACAAAAATATTAACAAATTCCTCAAAAACAAATGAAAAATCCTCAAAATCCGAACAAATTACTCAAAATTTTCTTATTACAGATATGAGTATTGTGTACTATTTACAGGTACTTGTATAAAAATTAATTACATTCTCCAATTAAATTGGCACATTTGTTCTTGTTCTCAAACAAAGTATCACCGTTATTTCGTGTGCCTTGCTTTGTATATAATATTGCTGCAACTATATCAGTGCTCAATGTCAGTCCTCTACATTTTTAAACTACTAAATATACATTCTACTGAAGAATTAGAAAAGGGCTATATTAGTAATGCAGATATACTTTTTTTTTTAATTGGAAAACTTATGTATATGAACCTGAAGAATCTTTTAATTCAAACACTTTTTTCCTATAATTTTCTGGATCTACTGAAGAATCAATATGAATATTCTTATGATCGAGCAATGCGTGCTCTACCCATTCGTTATCGAGAATTTGCAAGTTCAAAATATAACGATGGAATGAAAAAAATTATCGATAACATTTTGAATATTTAACACCAAATGCAGATGTGCTTAAGAGCGAAAAACACCACACAAGCGGCTTGACAAACCAAGCGAAATATTCCTTTGCTTAAAGCTATTTATGTTGTGCACGGGGGTGTTTGAAGGTTTGACTAGCCGTTTGAGGGAAATGTGAACAAAAATAAAATTTTTTTGATTTTTTGGCCGCCATGTATACGTTTGATCAAACCGCTCTCGCCAAACCAAGTGAAATATCCCTTTGCTTAAAGCTATTGATGTTGTGCACGGGGGTGTTTGAAGGTTTGACAAGCCGTTTGAGGGAAATGTGAACAAAAATAAAAATTTCGTGATTTTTTGGCCGCCATGTATACGTTTGATCAAACAGCTGACGTTGTGTATGGTAAAATCGCCTCATTTTTAACTGAATTTTCACCGAATGAGGACGCAAGAGGGAAAAATCAAAGAAAACCAAATTCATTTTACATTGTGAACCGGAAAAAAACTAAAATACTTTGCTTGAATGACTCATGTTTGCATGGTGTATGACGAAATGGAAAAAGTAGGTTTGAAGAATGTTTGACAAGCCGTTTCTGTGGTGTATTTTGCTCTGTATAAAACTTCGGAAGGCCTTTTGTTCAAAAATTTGCAGAGCGATTTAACAACTCTGTTGTGTAATGCATGGTCGCATTTGTTATCTGCAAATATATCGAGAGAAAATTCCTCAAATATTCCTCAAAATAAAAATCCTCAAAAAATACTCAAGCGCACCCGAAATTCCTCACGTTTTGAAGAATTACTCACAAAGTGGTCACACTGGAATGTATTGCTATTGTCCTGGCGAAATTGTCTCATGTAAACGCCGGGTAAGGTTGCATTTTTTCTAAAATACTGCATACATACCGTTTTTGCTGCGTAAATTTTTTAATAGCGTTCGTGGAAGCATCTTGACAAGTTTTAACATGTTGGTTTTGTTCTCAAGTCACTAAATTTGAAACTAGCAATTAGTGGCAATTTTTGTGACTTGAGATGATTTGGGTATTCAGCAGGAGGGAGTCTCAAAAAGTTCACCAGAAATGTGTGGTGAAAACAAAGGGTGCATTCCAAAGCATCAGTCTCTTCTATTTCTAAACCGCACTAGAAGAGAAGTCTAATTTTCGCAACATAGTTGAAAACTAGTATCTAACTGTGGTTACGCAGATTTGGCATTACAATCTGGTGAGGTTTAGAAATAAAACATTAGGATGCCGGTCGAGATATGCGGGTTCGAATCGTCTGCGGGCGCGGAGGATTTTTAATTTTTTTTAATTAGTATTTTTTGGGGTTAGTTTTATTTTTTGATATAATCTTTTTTTGTACAATTGAAAAACTGCAATGACGGTTCAATGTACTAGAGATGGCAGTTTTCAAAAAAGATCGGTGCATCGATGCATCACTACATCGACTATTTATACATCGAGTCTAAAATTTTCGATGCATCGAAGCAAAACATCGATATTTTCGATGCGTCGATATTTTTCCGACTTCGCTAATCTAATAGCGGTCGCCCCTCGCAAGGCATATTCAGCAATGTAGAAGTGCAACCAGCTCGTACTCTTTTGTAGCTAAGTAACTATAATTAGAGGATTCCTTTAAACTCGTAAAGTCTTAAACCGTGTAAAACTCGGCAAGTTTATGGGAAGACCCCCTTTGTGTGTGATGTATACAGGTGCGTTAAGTGACTGTTTGACAGATCAACCAGGATATTGTGAAGCAATTTTTGTTTCGTAGTATTTTCCGTAACATGCCGCCATCTTGTCTCAATCACTCTTGGCTAAAATACAATTCAAAATGCCGAAAATTAGCAGAAAAACTAAGTCAATACAGTTAGTGGATGAAATTCGTTCGTTTTATTCGCGTATTATTTTTTTCATTTATTTTTATTATTTTATCATACATTTTAGTATAAACATTTCGGCCCCTCGGCAACACTGAAGTTTACGAAGTCGTTTGCGCATTAAATTTAGACAGTTATTTTACGAGGCTCGTAAATTTACAAGGTTAACGAGGCTTTTACGAGTTTAAGGGAAGACCCGTAATGTCAAAAAACAGTAAACAAACAAATTAACCCATTGAGGTACGAGTGCAACTTTTGATAAAAAATCATCACTTAAAACGCATTTGTATAATATAGCTCATTTACTTCAATAGTGTCATAACTCAAAAAAAGAAACTCGAGAAAAACGGCTTTAAAGCTTTAAATTTACAAAAACTCCCATAGTAATAATGAACACGTATTTTCTTCTAGTGAGATACTGGTAATCGATACAGGTATGACATTTTTACACAACATAGAAGAAGAGGTAGTGGTAATTTCTGTATACATACTTAGCTAAATATATGTAATTTTTGGATTATGACACCATTGAAGTAAATGAGCGATATATACCTTGTTTATACCGACACATAAAGCGCTTTAACCCAGTTAGCTGTAACTCAAAACGGATGCATAAACCAATACGTTCAGAAATTCAAAAGTCTATTAACTCGAATTTATTTTCAAATCGGTTTTTATTTCTCCCATCGGTTAGAAAATAGGTGTATACTAGAATTAATTCAAAACGGCTTATGAATTATTCATATACAAAACAAATGAATGATTTTGGGTTAAATTTTTTTGAATTTGAGCGAATTCTTTTTCTGATATATGTGTCGACATTACAATATTCAAACAAAGTGAGAATAAATTGAATTAAAATATATTACAATTTTTTGTATGACTATCCAAAAATATTATATGCACATATGTACAAACACACATATCGTCGTTTAAAGTACAAAACCGCGTATCGTCATTCTGCAAACCCGCGTAACTGACATTAGCTGCCAAAAATTGGATTTGCTCACACAAGCTCTTTGCTCAATCTTTATCCATTCGTCCTGAAATATACTATCCAGAAATGCGATTTCTTTATAAAAGAGAGAACCAATTTGAAATATGAGTGTTTTTACTCTCTAGAAAATAATTTCTACAACTTCAAATACGCGGTTTTGCATTTTGTTGATACGCGGTTTTGCACTTTAAACGACGATATGTATGTATGTATTGCTGCGCTCCTATTACAATACGAACAAACTTGTTTGTAGAAAAAATCTTTTACCGAAATGAGTTTGAATGATTTGAATGTTTAAAACAAAATTTATATTCATAATAGTAGGGATGCGACAGAGTTACATTGGCTTCAGCCTATCAAGTTTATTCAGTGAAATCGCTGGAGAAATTTATCAGAAATGTGTAAACGAGTTTCCATACAAATTTTAACAGTTAACTTATAAGGTTTACACAATTATAAGTTTATACGGTTTATAATGCATTTTTAATGTTTAATGAATACCCTTATTAATTAGTATCAGAATCTAAAACTCAAAAGAAAAGCGTTACATCCATTATACTTTGCCCATTGGGATATATTTGCAATGCTCTAGTATGTGTATTTATACACTACGTGTGTATATAAATTTGTGGAAATATGAATTCTGATCTCAACGTGATTCGAGGCGACAAAATAAGTGGTTTAAAATGTAACGTAAGTAACCGCCTACTAATTTCCCATTAGCCCGTATTCACCCAACCATCAATGAGCATATTTTTGTAAGCGTAGTAAGTAATAAATGTGTATATCCATATAGGCACATGCATACATACATATGTACGCAGACGCAGTAAATAAGAAGTGGTGGATGAAATTTTTGGTGTCTTTCATTCCTTTGAATACCACACATTTAGTTCACAATCTGTATAACCTGAACAGATTGGCGGTTCTTCTCTAGCAAAAGCTGCATAAAAACTAGAGTTAAGGGGTTGATTTACTCTAATTCATGTTAGTGTTATTTAGAAATAACGAGACGTACATTTGAAGAAACTGGTGTCCGCAGCTTTATTTCTGCACATATATGTACGTTAGCGTGGGCCGAAAATCCACTTTTTTAGAATTTTGATTGGTAATAGCAAAAATATGATTTATTATGCTCTAAAAATAATCTGTGTGAATGGTGAGAATTTTTGGTAAATATCTTATTCTCGCCCAAGTCTATCAAAGTTCAAGTGCTAAAAAAGTTTTTTTAGCGTACTTCGATTCTCTACAAAAAATATTAATTAATGTGTTTATTAATTTTTATTATTACATTGAACTTTGGTGGACTTGGGCGAGCCTAAGATATTGACCAAAAATTTTCGTATTTTACAGATTGTTTTTGGAGCATAATGAACCATATTTTTGCTATTACCAATCAAAATTCTAAAAAAGCGGATTTTCGGCCCACGCTAATGTACATATATATATATCTTAAATAAATTTCATGTGAATAATAACGTTTTTCTCAATTTTCTTGGTGTTTAATTTTATTTCGCAACGATATAATAAATTGTGAGATGACAGCCCTGCAAAAAGAGTTTATGAGGGAGAACAATCAGCTGACACGTTTTCTCGAGAAAAATCTACATTTTCACCGTTTAATTTTAACATTTTGAAGTATCTAAAGTAATTAAAATAAAAAAAACGTAAAGTTACAAAATAGCTGCGACAGATATTCTGGAGGCTTGCATTTTTTTATTTTGTGGTAAATTTTTGAGCAGGACAATTTTCTCAAAATCGGTACTGTCCCGCCAAAATCGGTATGAATGGTCACCGTATGTATACCCGTATTGTGTATGTAACGTATTCGCCCCGTAGGACCATACGCATTTGGTGGCAGTAGTTTTATTACACTAGATTCGTTCGTTTTGGCAAGAAGAACATTTTCACCATTTAATTTTAACATTTTAAAGTATCTAAAGTAATTAGAATTAAAAAAAATCGTAAAGTTACAAAATAGCCGCGACAGATATTCTGCAGGCTGCCATTTTTTTTGTAATTTTGTGGTAAACTCTTGAAACTTCACAGATCTGTTGTATTTGATGCCAATGTCCAGTGCCCCTAATATGAACATTTTATTTGAAAACTTCCCAAAGTTATAAAAAAAAAGATAATTATGATTTCCTCGAGTGACAATGAAAAAATTAATAATTTCGGTCCTTTTTCGCGTAAATCATCGTACTTATTGTACTTGTTTCTGGACGAGATCGGTCAAATAGTTTTTGAAATACACATATATCATATAAGTGGACGGTGCCACCCCCATTTTCCTAAAATTTCTTGAAAACACACTTCTTTGCTAAAGAGCGATTGTATATATAAATTTTGAATAAATATTGATGAATTCCTTAGCCACACTGTTCAAAAAATCTGAAAGTCCGGTACATACACAATATAAATTTAAGGCCGTATTTAAGAAAAGTCGCCTAACTTCAACAATTTTTATGTGATTGCAATAAATGATATATCAGTTTATTTAAAAATAGGTTTCATTTTAGATAGTACTAAATACTTTGATATTGTGGAAATTATCGATAGTCAAAATTCAAAAAAATAAGAGAAATATGTGTTTTTTTATTTTACCCGATAAAAAATCCCAACAAGCCAAGTCCGAAAATAGATTATTATATCCCATTTTAAAGGCCTATATATCCTCTTCTCACACCATATTCGAACTTTGAAATCGAATAAAAAATAGTCATTCAAAAACTCATAAATCTACAAAATCGTATTTCTGACTTAAATCGACAGGTCGCACCTCTAAATGGCCTTTGAAAAATCTTTATAATAATAGAACTTTTTATAAAAACGTCTTAAAGTTTCCAAAAAAAAACATTATCGATGGGCACGCTAATGTATATGCATACTGAGTTCCAGTTATCTTCCATGAGCACTTTGATAGATATACAGTATGAAAAATTAAGTTTGCATGGGAGGTGCCACGGCCCATTGATATATCGATTTTTTTTGCCTAGCACCCACCTTCGTCCCGTAATTATCTACATGTTTACATAGTCCAATCTCAGACTATAAGGGATCAAATTTGTTGTGCTTGTTTTTCTCAATTTCTTATCTATACCACTGTAATTACTTTTTCTGCTAGTTTAGGAATTTAAATATATTCCAACCACGGTTGCCGTTTTGGTTTGGTTTTTCTATTTAATTGATGAATATTCCGCCCTATGTTAAATATCGTCATCGCCAGTAAAAGTGACGATACGGCCATCGTCAGCAATGTTACTGATGCGCTGACGATCGTCGACGCTGGCGATGACGATATTCAGCATTGGGCCGATTGGCAACACCTGCTACAAGTGTGAACTCGCCTTGCCACTGATCTTCAAATATGGCATGGCTAATCATCTGTCACAGCACGCTTCAAAAAATATCGCGGTTTCTTGCTAATTTCAATTACTCGGTGACCAACATTAAAGTGGCAGGCAAAAATATGGAAAGGTAGCAAAACTTTAATCACAGCAGTTAGCGCAGCAATCGAAAAGATATTAAACATCTTGTTAACGAACTTTAAATTGGTTGAATATTACGAGTGTTAGAGGGAAACAACCGTATTTTGCCACTTTCTTTTATATGAGCCGTTTAGTGCATCCATCCACTTTCGGAAAAATCTTAAATTTAAGTGTCAAAGCTTTTGGTAGGGATGCCCAATATTCATCGATATTCGATATCGATTGCGGTCTATGTAGATGATCGGCACATAGTTACCTTGCACACATAATCGAAGCATCAATGATTCGAGATATTCACTGTTTCAAGTTTCGATTTTCTTTTGAAGTGCAGAAAGAAAGTGTATTCAAAGTAAAATTTTTATGAGAATATTTAAATAGAAACTTGTTTAAAGAAAACAATCTCCCGATCACGTCTGCATAACTCCTGCATTACATTTCAACCAGTATCAAGTTAGATTTTTGTAGCTAACTACTAGTTATATACTTTATAGAAATCCAGAAAAAAAGCTAACTACAAGTTGGTTATTTTTTATCAATTGATAATTTTTTTCTGCAGGGTTACGACTTTTGCATTTCAGCGACGATGTTTGTTGCGTATTTTTACCTTCCTTTTATTAGCTCGGGATGTAACTATGTAATATTGATGCGCCTAAAAGATGCAGCGACTTCTATTCTCAAGTCACATACCTGATGACAGTACGAATGGCAATTATAATAGGGAGGTTTTAGTTTTTTAAACTATAATTTTATTATACCTGAACATGTTTGAAGGTATGTAAAACTATAATTCATAAAAAAAGGCGAAGGTAGTAAACTATTTTCTTTGATTTCAAGTTTTTTAATAAATTTTTTTTAAACAAATCTGAAACGCTTACACATAATTTCGAGGAAATAATGCATGAGAACAAATAATGTTAAAAATTGCGCGAACGCTTCCAATAAAATTGTTTACTTCTGATGAGCACTGGAACAAATCCGTATTTGAAAATGATATCGATATTGTATAAAATAGATGATTGTCGGTCGAAGAAAATCGAGGATCGAGCTAAATATATTTCTCCCAACACATGACTTGGTAACTAAATATAACCAAATTAGGTAACTATAACCGAATCGTGTGTTGACAGAAACATATTTAGTTGACGTAACTAAACTCTTTTCTTAGTGTAAAGATATTAGTTTAGTTTATTATGATAAATATGCTGTTTTATTGATTCACCGCAATTAAATATGTATATTTTAGGATTGTTCGAAACAAGGCTGCTGAAAAAGCAAAACATGTCCATCATCAACAACCACAACCACCTGGTAACAACGGCAACTCTAACCACAATGCCGTAGACAGTGTGGACAGCAACTGCAATGATGTAAGCCACCAGACACAAAACAGTACCAACAACTCAAATAACACAACGTCGGTTATAGCGCATGCACCAGCAGCGGCAGCTACGGGTGCTGCCGCAGGAGCACATTTACAGCAGCAGCAACAACAAAATATACTTAGCGCAGTAGCGTCAAGGACAGGAGTTGCTGGTAATGGCAATAACAGTCACAATGGCGTTGAACACCGGTCGACTGGATATAGCATAAATGGTATATTAGGCATACACCACTCCACAGATCTACATGGAAATAACCTTAAAAGAAAACTGATAGATGATCATGGTAAGTTTAGTACGGAGTCGTTCAGCTAATCTCTTAACATAAGTACTTAGGTGCATGTGTCCATTTACGCTTTTATGCTATGTAGCGACTCCGGCGCAACTAATTCAAAACTATCGATGGCACCATCGATATTATCGATGTTTTTTTTATTTTGCGCCACTTTCTATTGCTATTGGGCACTATCGATAGTCCGAAAGACACGTAAATCAGTATTATTTCTTGTTTTAATTAACTCTAACTAAATGCCATTTAGCTTTCGTTGAACTTCAGATCAGCTTTATTTAAATATGCCAAACAAGTGGCAACACTGTTGCCTGTTCCTTGAAATCGTTGTTGCATTTGTTTGTTTGCTGTGTTCGTATGGAACAGTAGCTTATGTCGAAAGGCTGGCTTTAGTATAATACGGCATTCAGAGCATACTATTGCGAATGACTCACTGGTGCCCAGAGAACGTAAAGTATTGAGAACGACCAAGAACGAATCAGCGTGGAAATTGTCAAATACCATCAAATCTGGCGAAGCGCATTTTAAGAGCGTACAGCCAGAGACAAACGAATTTTAACAAAGCCCAGCCAGAGGCAAAATAAATTTAACAGAAATTGTCTCATCATTAGCTCTGTACAGTACAAAAAATAATTTTTTTTTTAATACATCCGTTGGATTTTGCATGTTTTTTTTCGAAGAACAATATTTTTGACCACACATACGACTGAAAACATAATTCATTTATAAACAATATATAATAAAATAAAATAAAATGTCTACCATACGTGGGCGTACAAAATTTTTGACTCTCATTTCCATATGAAATAAATAAATTACCACGACAACTGACAAAAAAAGAGGACTGTCCCGTATAATAGAGGACGGATGGTCTCCGTAATTATACATCAGGTGCCAGCGACACAAGTCAGTGTAGAACGCGCGTTCTCAGCACTTAGCTTATTCTTAGCGATTTTCGATGCAATTTGTCGGAGCAGAACTTGGCAGCTATATTAATTGTTAAATTGAATTCCTAATCATTCCTGTAAAAAGGTGAATAACTTAAAGCTTAAATTAAAAAAACTGAGTATACAGAACAGAACAGAAGATAGAAAACTGCAATTGAAAGGATGTGCAGTTTTTAACCGACTTCCAAAAAAGGAGGAGGTTATCAGTTCGTCGGAATATTTTTTTTATATTTTTTTTTTTATGTATGTTACCGCATAACTTTGGACCACGTCAACCGATTTCGATAATTCTTTTTGCATCGGAAAGGTAGTGTCTCAGAGGTGGTCGCATACTAATCTGGTTAAGATCCGATCAGCGGATCATGAGATATATATATATATATTTTTTTTATATGGGAGTTGAAGTCGGTTTTTTTTTGCTAAAAATTACTTGTTATTAAAACATATTGTATTGATTGTGCAAATTTTGAGGAGATCGTCGATACATCGATGTCTCGATACCTCGGAGAACTCAACATCGATGCCAAAATGCATCGGCAGAAAATCATCGATACATCGATGGTTTCCGATGTTTTACAGTTTGTTAGGCCATAGTGTGATTATAATACATTTAATCTTTTTCAATCCCAAACAATACAGTAGGGCTGTTCAGCATCTTGTGTATATGCTGCTGCATTTGCATATTCGTTGTATTTGTAAATTCACAACAATAAAATGCACACGGTTGCCATGGCAGCCAGCATAAACTTTGCAAATGCAATTCCAACTGCAAATCCCAGACCATTTCCAGAACATCCTGAACAGCCCTGGCCTTCTGTTATGCAGTGAGGGAAATGCATACATATGGATCAATTTCCCTGTGTTTAATTAACCTTCTGCTAATACATGCATATGTAGAATGAAAATTAATATTATGGTTAGGTCGCTGGGTCCCAAATTTACCAGGACTGAGTTCTTTGGAATTTTATGAGCCCGCATAATGAGGATTTTCTATTACAGCAATAAATCCGTTTTAAGTGTTGAGTGAGTAATACAATTTTTTTTTTAAATAATGGGTAAGTTGAATCAAAAAGAATTGGGAGTCACACTGAATTGGATGTTCAAAACATCGTTGAAACTGACATCGATTTATCACCAATTTAGCGATTTTAGAAAATTGTAAAAATCGATGGCAAACATTGAATTTTGAACCGATATTATCCATGTTCTAAAACATCGTTGCATCATTTGCATCCCTAATTGTGCATATGTCAACTGCTATTTTGACCGAAAAAATAAAAGACAGATTTAACTTTTACAATTGACTGAAAAAATAAAAGTCAAATTTTAACTTTTATATTTGACCGAAAAATAAGTCAGTTTTTAACTTTTATTTTTGACCGAAAAAATAAAAGTCAAATTTTAACTTTTATATTTGACCGAAAAAATAAAAGTCAAGTTTTAACTTTTACTCTTGACTAAAAAAATATCAGTCAAAAAATTGCGGTTAATTGCTGACTTTATTGAAAAAAGTAAAAAAAATTAAATCATAAAAGAGTAACATTCCTTGGCTAACAAGCATCACATTGCTATATACAAATGTTAAAAAGACCAATTGTTTTCAGAGTTCCACGTGTAACTGACTCCATCATCTGTGGAGCGTTTATTTATAAGTAATTTCCTAGATATAACAATACAACTTTTACTTAGTCTATCTTTACATGTTTGCGTGTACAAGTGTAGAATGTATTTACATATGTATGTGTGTGTGTGGGTGTACGTTGGTGCACATGCAGGTTTTTAGTTGCAATGTTTTTCTTAACTCATTATTTGGATGTACATACCCTGCAGCAAATCAAACTGGTTCAGAACTTGCGCTGAGCTAGCCTGAAAAGGGACGGTACTGGTTCTTCATCTATCCCAACTCAATGCTTGCAACTGTCTTTTTTAACATGGCGATGTCCTACGAAGTGACAATTGTCGCCATCTGCAGAACTTTTGAACTTGTTCTGAGCTGACTCTGGCTTAGATGGTTCTGATACAGTTCATATAACAACAGTTCTTAGATAGTTCAAAAAGGGTCACCTCCGGGCTAGAAATAATGTGGTTAGTTTTGAGCTGGTTCTAATAAGTATAGTATGGAGCCTTTTCTTTAAATAAGCACGCAAACAATTTTGTAAATAAAAATACTTCATTATATGTTTCAAGAGCTATTTGTTTTGAACTAATTTACTTTTTGACGCAAACTGTGCTTTAAATTTAGGAACATAAAGTGTCAATTATTCCTTTATTTTCTAAAACCGTTATTCTTAAAAATAATTTATATTTGTTACGTATAATGGGTATTTCTGGGATACCTATAATTAAAAATCTGAACTAAGTCGTGTCAAAAAATGAGAAAAACGGTGATATATTGAATGATTATTCGTGATAACTCAGAGTTAAATTGCATTAAATTTATTGAAATGCAATACATGGACTTTCCGGCATCTCATAAGAAATATAGAATTTTGAATATTCGCAATAGTTTTCATGCTAAATATTTTTCGTAAATTTTTTATTTAAGGATGGCTCATAAGTATTATAACATAAACAAATAAATTCACGTTTCTAACTGTGTTGGAAATTTAGTAGAATTCTAGAAACTGTTATAAAAACTTCAATATTTTAAATCAGAGTTTATAAGTATGCAGTTCTATAGCCCATTAAATTTTAGTATAATTAATCGCGCTGATTTTTTATAACTCTTTTTACGCACGCTCTTGAAGGCATTCTCCTATTTAAATATTTTCGTTTAAGATGCAAGATTACACTTTACTACACTAAAATTGTATGGGCTACAAAACAGAATACTCGAAATATTTATAAAAAATATCTGATTAAAGATTTGAAATTTTGAAGACAGTTTTTAGAGTTCTATAAGTTTGCAGGACAGTTAGGAATTTGAATTTAAATGGTTTATGGAGTATGAGACATAGTACTTAAATAAAAACTAAACGAAAAATATTTTATAATGAAGAACATTGGAAATTAAAAATCAATGCATAACTACACACTTCGGGGGCTTAGTGATACATTTACGTATGTACATTATCGTTCATATGAATAGCACTCCCATTTCAAAGTGAGATTGTTTACCACTTTTGCAAATTTTTTTACATCTGATTAAAAGGTCAAACATTTTGACGAAAAATCGTTAAATTTAACTTTGTTTTGTATAAAGTTTTAAAACACGGCTTATATGATTTTATTCGTATTTTATACATACGTACGTAGATATGTATAAAAATGACATTAATGTACCAATAACGACTTTTTTGGAAATATTTGAGCAGTTGCCCCATAAACTATGTAGAGAATTACATATTAAATAAACGAAAACAGTTTGTTATTACTTTTAGGGTCTAAGAAAATCGAAAAAATATAGTATATTACAGTTGTGCATCTTTTGTCAGCTTTCACATGACCAGGATGAGTAACATTGATGACAGCGCAACTAGCAACATATGAGTTTCAACCGTCCAACTCTGCATCCCTTTTTCAGTAGTTCAGAGACAGTTCTGAAATTTGTAGGGCGGAACTAGCGCTTTGCCAGACTGTCCCTAAATGGAAAACATAACATGTCAAGTGCTTTTGCCTAAGGAAATCAATTATATCGGATCAAGGTCCATATTTTATGACCTTTGCCTTTTTTATCGATAAACACTTAGGTGCATTAACAATGTGCATACCAGGGTTGTTGCGAATATTCGCATTCGCATTCGCTCCGCGGAGCTTCCGCATTAATTTTAACATTCGCATTCGCTTTCGCATTCGCAATAATCAATGCGGAGCATTTGCGAATCCGAATATTGTGCAAGTGCACAAATCAAATAAGAATCAAGAGAGTTAAAGAAGTGCCTACCTAAAAAGCCTGCGCTCCTCTTAGCCAAAGCTGTGCAACTACAGAAGAAGTCCTCTACACTTTCTTCCTCTTCCTCATCTCTGCAACTTCTATAATATTCGTGGGAGAATATTCCTAGTCTCGAAGAGGGCCTGCCAAATAGCCAATGGCCGGTAACACAAGCCATGATCCTCGCAATATCCTCTCTTGAGAGGCTGAGCAACTCTTTCGTCTTTTTCTCATCTATTTGTGGTCAAAGTAGCCTGGCTGTTCTACAAGTGCCCTCCTCTGACCTATTGGCATTTTGGATCATGCTGTTTCGAAGTTCTAATTTGCAGGTTGCCATGGGTATCCCAATAGTTCCTCTGTTTTCACATAGGGGGATTGGTACCTTTCCTGCCTAGCTCATCGGCCCTGCAATTTCCTTCAATATCTCTTCCCGGAACCAATATGAGACTGACCTTGAACACGGCGCTAATATCGTTTAGTGCTGCGAGACATTCCTGCGCAACCTTCGATCTCAGAATTACCATGTTCATTGATTTAATGGCCGCCTGGCTATCCGAGAAGATATTAGTCGTAGTCCTCGTTACGACATTCGCACTAAGGTACACAGCCACCTCCTTTATAGCTAAAACTTCTGACTAGAATTTTTACTGGTTGGCGGTTTCTTGCAAGAAAAAAGCAAAGTATGGGAAATTGAGAGAGCGAAAATGACAGTTAACTTGCAAGTGTTACTGGATTGTTACTGGATAAATTATTACTAGTAACTAGTAAGAAATACAGCTGATGGCATGATGTTGGGCGTAATTCACACTAATAAAGGAATTGTTTGTGGGGCTGTTATAGTTCAAATTTACAAAAAAAAGTATGTTCGCCTGGGCCACACTGGAGAAGTAAAACTTACGTTACATATCTAGCTTACATCTCTGTTTTTATCTTTTATATCTATGCTTTTAGCCTTTTCTTCATCTACATATTCTCCTAGATGATGTGGGGTGCGATGACGTGATAAGATGCCATGTGATATAATGTGAAGTGACGTGTCATGCCAAATCGATAACAAAATCGATAGTAACGTCGATAACAAAATCGATAGTAACATCGATAAAAATATCGATGACAAAAGAGATAAAGTTATCGATAACGAACTCGTAAACTTAAACTCGTAAAAGCCTCGTAAACCTCGTAAAGCTCGTAAATTTAGGAGCCTTGTAAAAGAACTGTCGTAAAATTACGAGGCAAATTTCATGCGCAAACGACATCGTAAACTTCAGTGTTGCCGAGGGGCGGAAATTTTTATACTAAAATGTATGATAAAATAATGAAAATAAATGAAAATATTAATAAGCGAATAAAATTAATGAATTTCGTCCAATAACTGTATTGACTTAGGTTTCCTTTTAATTTTCGGCAGTTTTAATTTAATTTTAGCCACAAGTGGTAGAGACAAGATGGCGGGATGCTATGGAAAATACTACGAAACAAAAATTTTCTACATTTCTATAAAAAAATGTTTAATGGTTATTATGGTATCAAAGTTATACGCATTCGAACGTAACTGGCTACGTTACAGAAATCTATGCAGTAGCTTTCGAGTTACGTCCCAACAACGAAAACGGCTATCGTTATATATGGCTCATTCCATGGTAATCGGTACCGAATGAAACCAAAATAAATTAAAGAATTTGACTGCATTATTTCTAGTAAGTAAGAGTAAATAAATCTAACTTTCAAGACTGAAAGCCAAAATTCCGAAATTTATCTCAAAATCAGATATTTTTTTACTTTAGGTTGTACCATTTACAAACCCATATGAGAGGTTTTACAAGACTGATTTTCGTAGTCTATTACCTTTTTTTCAGGTAATAGCCTCATACTATTTAAAAATAAGGTACTTTACAATTACTAAGGCTTACAATGGAGATGAAGAGTCCCATCAAGGATTATCCCGTCTTTACGTGGCAGAATCTTGTATGTGTTCGTAAAATCCGATTTTTTGAGAAATAAAGTTAGTTTAGTTGTCTAGTAATGTGTATATATGTATTCATGCTCAACTTGTCATACCCGTCATAAAGTCAAGTCACACCCGTCACAGTTGAATTTGGAACATATAATCTATAATTTCCAATAGCGGTAAGCAACTTTGGCGTAAATGTTGAGAATGTTTATTTAACTATACAACGAACTATTTAAAACCATAAGCGGAAGCCATATTTAGCAGAAAAACTCTGATGCAAGTAAGGAGTAGATAATTTGGTTTGCGTACTCGTCACACCCGTCACAGTGACTAAAATTCAGATAACCCGTTCGGATTAAATTGTTTTTAATTTTTTTTCTACGCATTGTGCATTTATCGGAAACCTATTGCAAAATACTCGTTTTAAAGAATTTCGTATTACAGTTTAAGAATTAAGCCTTAAAATGTGAGTTGAAATGTCACACCCGTCACCATGGAATGAGCCATATATATAGATAACAAGTAAAATAGGTACGTAAAAATGAAACCAGTAAAAAACACCATGAACAACCATGAAACAGTAAAAACTGTTTAAAAAATATATTTTTACAGAACCAACTTACTTCGACGATGTCCCTTTTTCTGTTAAGTGTACGATTTTAAAAGGCCCATGATGGAAAAGTAGGCACAATAGTGCCATTTTTGGCATTATCATTCAAAGAGGCACTTTTGGCACAATTCATCTTATTTTGGCACAATCATAAAATACAGAAATTTATAATAAAAGGCCACTATATAACAAAAAATCCCATACCACATAATAGATTAAAAAAATTCAAAAAGTGAAAATTAAAAGCACTAAAAATTAAATTAAGGGCCGTGAGAAATATTTAAAAACCGCTGAATTCTATTGCGAATACGCAGTACGAAAGGTAAGCTTTCGCAACAACAAGCTTTTAGTTCAGAATTTTTAGAAAGATTCTAAGTTTGCAGTGTTATAGTCCTTTAAATAAAAGTGCAAATTTCTGCACTATCCCGATGATATTTGATATTTTTTTCTGACGGTGTCATACATTTTCATCCATTAAAAAATTTTCGAAATGTGAAAGCTTGTATGTTTGGAAGTTTGGGAAATCATCACGCGGAAACGACTGCACGGATTTGCATGAAATTTTGTACGCAGATAGCTTATGGGCTAGATTGGTTAATAGGCTATCCTTTTAAGACTTGCCACCTGCTAAAAAAACTTAATTTATTTAATATGCGGGAACGACTGAATGGATTTGCATGAAAATGCGCACAAATATAGCTTATGACCTACAGTGGAAAACAGGCTAATTTTTTGGAAGAGTTGCCACCTGTTAAAAAAGTTTAATTAAATTAATACGCGGAAACGACTAAACGGATTTGCATGAAATTTTGCACGCAAATAGCTTATGACCTAGGTTAGAAAGTAGGCTACTTTTTTTTTAAGAGTAGCCACCTGTTAGAAAAGTTTAATTTAATTAATACGCGGAAACGACTAAACGGATTTGCATGAA
>NW_023458563.1:2547397-2553623 GCF_013731165.1 Rhagoletis pomonella | reverse complement strand
CACAGAGATAGCTTATGACCTATGTTGGAAAATAGGCTACTATTTTAAGAGTTATCACGTATTAGGAAAGTTTAATTAAATTAATACGCGTAAATGACTGAACTGATTTGCATGAAAGTTTGCACACAGATTGCTTATGACCTAGACTGGAAAATAGGCTACTTTTTTAAGAATTGCCACCTGTTTGAAAATTAAATTTTGTTCAAAGATGGTTTACGACCTGGATTGAAAAATAGGCTACTTCCTTAACCAGTTTTCCGATCAGAACGAAATTTAGTACACTTACTACGGATTTCGGAAGCATGGTCTTAGACTGAAAGTAAGTCCGATAACTCAAGGCCCCTCCCATACAAATTGCAATTTTCATATTACATACATATCTCTGGAAGTATTTGTGGGAGGGAACTGAAACTTAGTATAGTGATATGTATGTGAAATTAATGTTGGCATTAATCGATTGATGTTTTAATCAGTTAGTGAATTCGATTAAATTCAATCTGATTACAGTTAATCATGATTAATTTTAATCCGACTAATAAGTTAATCGTAACCGCGATTTAAAAAAATGAATTTTTAATCATTAACTCTTAATTTGATCAAATAGGTTTGGTGATTAATTAAGTTATGCTGGAATTTCCCTGTGCACACAAAGCAAGTTAATCCGGTATGGCTAAATCAGGTTTTCTCATCCATCTAAGCAATTTGGTGTGCATTTTCATTAAGATATATACCAACAAACGTTTTACAAACTAGGTTTGTAAAAGTTCCCAGTTTATGTATTAGTAATAACAATAACTATAATTTTGTTATATTATGTGCTTTTTATAACACATGATCAAAAATTTTTTTTACATGGAAAAAAAATCTGCAACACCCCCGACAAAAAAAATCTAGAAAATTAACGGTAATTTTTAGCGACTTGAAACTTCCACTTTATTATACTAAAATTGAATGGGCTACAAAACTTCATACCCCAACATTTTCTATATATTCTAATTAAAAATTTGAAATTTTGATGACGATTTTTTAAGTTTGATTAATTTTTTTGCAATTTGTGCAAGCTTTGCAACTTTTGTTATTGTGGTTTCTGTTATAGATTGAATTATATTTTAAATGAAAATTATTAAAAATAAATAAATAAACATAATTTGCAAGCAATATCGTTTTGAATTTCGTTGCTAATTCGTTGCACCCATCTGTATGTATGTATGTGAAACTAATACCATACTCAGGGAGAAAAATTAGAGTTATTGGAAAAGGTGGTGTGGCAACCCCCATACAAATTGATTTTTCTATGCTGCATATCTCTGGAGGTGTTTATTGCAGAGGACTGGAACTTGGCACCGAGATGTGTATACAAAATTAATTCCATACTCATGGAGAAGAATTTGCTTTATTCGAAAAGGGGACATGGTTCCTGCCGTACAAATTTACGGTTTTATACTACTTATCTCTAGAGGTGTTCATGGTAGAATACTGGGACTTGGGGAAATCAATTCTAAATTCATGGAAGAAGATTAGGGTTATAAGAAAAAGGGGCGTGGCTCTTCCAGTACAAATTTACTTTTTCTTGCCACATATCCCTGGAAGTGTTTGTGGAAGAATACTGGAACTTGGTATGGAGTTGTTTATACAAAATGTATCAATTGCTCATGGAAAAAATGTGAGGAGGCATGTCGCCTCCCATACATACTAAAAACTTCTTAATACATATCTCTGGAAGGATAGAAAATCTCTCGAAGTATTTTAAATTTGTTATGGAGATTTATTTTATAAGTGCCGTACTGACAGAATAAATTTCATTAAATGGAAAAGGGAGAGCCGGGTTCGGCCTTGTAATCTAAAGCTCTCTTGAGGCATTTGCTACAGTAATGAGAAGTGGTATTTTATCAAGGCCAGGTTACTAAATTTGAGTTGGAAATATTAGAACCCACCGTGGCACCTCCAAGAAGGTTACACGTTCACGCGCCGTATACCTGGAACCATTTTAAGGTAAACTTAGAGGGATTGATTTCTTTCGTATGCCAAGCGCGCAGACGAGATTTTATAATTTCATAGTTTTAAACGGCCTAAATACCTTAACTCGCTTAAAAAATAACGAGCTATAACGAAATGGGCACAGAAATAAAATCTAACATCATTAAATTATTTTTCATATCTGTATAAAAGCGCGGGGTGAAACCCACGGGTATAAGCTAGTATATACATATATGTTTGTGAAAATGTCATTATACCTATATTTCGGTGTATTTCCCCTCCGTAGTTGGAATTCTGTGTAATTCTACTATGAATTTATGTATATGTCTAAGAAGTCCTTCATAAAAGTGATTTACTGTAATAATTTAGCCAGTTAATAATTATTATATTACTTCAGTGTATTTTAAAAATATTATTTTTAAAAATATATTATTCTTGAAAAATTTAATTTTGTGGCACTTTCATCTTGTTTTCGGCACTATTTTTGAAGACCATTTGGCACATTTTGAAATTTTTGAAATTCCATCCGTGGTAAAAACTGTTAGAAAACATAATATGTATATATTAAAATATTTATATTATTAGGTGCAGTCTTTTGCAACCGAGCTACAAAACAACACTCGCTTTAATGACGAAATACACGCAAAGCAACAACACAAACTCGGCTATTTATCCGAGCTCAGCCAGGTCGGTTAAAAAATACGCGACCTGAAAGGTAGTGTTGTTAAGTGAAGAAATTGATCTATTGTGAATTGTTAATGGGAAAGTGGAGAGGGAAATTTTTGTTTCCCTACATACGTGACTTATATTTTAAATAAGTATATATTCTACGATAATACCTCGCATGATTACTCATTTAAATTGGTTTTTGTATTTAAATCCCGTTAATCTAATCACATGTTTCTTACCAGCTACCAACAGGGTTGCTTAAGTAGCTAAAAGAAAATTTTACCCGAGTTGAGCGTTCTTTTGTCGCTCGCTTACAAAAAAATGTAAGTATTGTATTAAAATATTTATATACTTAGATATAATTAAAGAAAAATAAGTTTTTAATGCCAAAATGGGAAAAAATTGGTCGTACTTCTAGGGGAATTCCGTAGTCTGTGAGAATATTTGTATTCATATACATGAAATAAATATATAAATACGATTTTATTAGCACAGCGATAGCGCTGGTGTTCATTGTACTTATTACAGTGAAGGGCAATATTATGGACATATGTGGACGTCAAGTTGCTTCCTACATTAAAAACGTTCGTAAGGGTATAAAAATGTAACAATTTCCCTTGTCAATCTGGTAACCACTTGTCGCTGTTAATAAATGACATACAAGTGCTTTGGTGTAAGCTGATAAAAATCATTATTTTTATTGATATGTCACACAATGCTGCGTGCAGAAGTATTAAATTACTTACACACTTATGAGTATCTGGTGCGAACTTCGATGTACATTAGGGTGGTTAAATCTTTTCCGCTAACACCAAACCACAATTACCCATGCGCTTGCTTATAGGCCCAGCTTAATTCTGTCATGATACAGCTTCTCATTAAAATAGCTGGCCTTTAGGAGGGGGCATTAGAATAATAAATAAATATATTATGTGAAAACATTAAAACGTACATCACAGATTGGAATAAAAGTTCGACCCTAACACCTAGAAAATGACATATGTCAATTACATTGGCACAAAAAAAAAAATAAAAATCTCAAGTGCCGCCAACCAGAAAAGTAATTTCTTACTTATCTTGAGTCGTTCAATCCAGACCTGAAAAACCCTAAGTCTAAGCCAAATAATAGGTTTACATATGGGCATTCCCATGGTGGCGCACGTGACAGTCGTACGATTTCAATGTGATACAAAAAAGGAATACCATTTGTTTTCTTTAACTGTTTTGGGCCATTGTATAGCACATAATTAGCTCTATATTTAACCGAAAAATGAAATCAATCGAGCTGCTTGGTCCTGAAATATAAACATTTAAAGAGAGGGTCGTTACGTGACAAAAAATGGAAGTTGATTTTTTCTGTTCTTACAAAATCGCAAAACTCTGCGAATTGTGTATGGCTATTTTCATGAAACTTATTTTAATATGATTTGGAGCAATTCTAGTTGTTTTTGGAGTTTTTTGAATTATTGCAAATTGTTTCAATTCTCTTTTACAACCCCAAGTGTGAAACGTGACGTGACGTGGCGTCACGTGACATAAATTTCCATCGTTATATTTTTGTTAATATTGCTTTTAAATGAATTTTTAACGCAAATAAAACATGTATTTTATGTAGAATATACTTTATATTTTAACTTCAGTGCCAATTCAGGGTCAATTTATTGGAAATCTATGATTTATTATGTTCCAACCACATACGCCAAATTCGCACCAAATCGGACCATAAATACGGTTTTTCGAAATATCTCGACCTTGGCACCACCTAGGAAGATCATTTTATGCAAACATGATTCTACTTACATAGCCAGTATATATTTTAAAAAGCAGACAAATCGGCCCGTAAATACGTTAGATATAAAACTTTTATTTTTTTTGTCGTGGTGGACCTTCCGCTGGAAACACCCATATATCATTTTAAGGTATATAACTTCTCGTTCCAAAACACATTAGATTATTAAAATCGCATAAAAAGTCACGTATAGATAAGTGGAATAAGTATAAAATATTTGTTTTTAAGGTTAGAAAAAAATTATGGCTAACTTTTAAATTTTGACCGCTGACCCAAAATACGTCTGCCGCCCTTGAGACTTTTATTATTTTGTGTTTTTTAGTGCTTTTTGACTTTCCATACAATAACCACCCTGACAAGCATACAAACATATACTTGTATTTATATACGTCAGGGCTTATTAAAAATTTGTGTATGCATACATATGTGTGTACATACAGTTGTATTTGGACCAGAAACGAGATTTGCAAACAACCATCTGGCATTTTCTTCTGCGACACAAATCTGTTTGATAGTGATATTGATAATTTTCTACCCACCACCAAGAGTACTTACATAGAAATGTATATACATATATTGCTAGCTTTGAGTGAAAAGTTGATAAGTCCTTTTTTAAACTTACATTTTTATACCGGAAGAGAGGCAATTTAAAAATGTATCCAAAAATATTGAATTGCTTCCTTTATTACTCCATATTTCTATGCCCTAAAACGAAAATGGGCTAAGTCCAAAGAAGGCAAAGGAAATCCGATAAATTCAAAAGAATACAAATTATATTATCTTCAAACTCTACCCATTCGCATTAGGTTATGTTTTCCTTTGAATACACAACAAGGTTGATACCAAAGTTTTGCAAAATATTTGAAGAAGATGGATTTGGGAAATTTTTTCTTCACCCATATTAATTCCCAGTTTTCTCTTTTGTTGCTTTGATATTATGTGACTTGCATAGTCTAAAAGTATCAAACACAGTCATACTATGGATGTAATTTTTTCGATTTTTACGATCCCAGGATTAGTCCCGGAATTTATATATTCATTATCTTGCTACAACTTAACTCGAAAAAATTGCATCCATATTATTTGATAACCTCTTCTACCATATATTTAATAATAATAGATTGGCGCTTACACATATCGTCGTTTAAAGTACAAAACCGCGTATCACCAATTTGCAAAACCGCGTATGTGAGTTTACATAAATTATTTTCTAGAGAGTAAAAACACTCTTATTTCAAAATGGTTTTCTTTTTTATAAATCAATCGCATTTTTGGCTAGTATATTTCAGGACGAATGGATAAGGATTGAGCCAAGATCTTGTGTGAGCAAATACAATTTTTGGCAGTAAATGTCAGTTACGCAGTTTTGCAGAATGACGATACGCGGTTTTGTACTCCTCCGCTTTGTGGCATGCGCCTTGATGTTGTCATAGTTTTACGCCGACTTCCATCGGTGATTGTATTTTTATGAGAAGCTGTTTTTCATGGCAGAATACACTCGGAGGCTTGCCATTGCCTGCCGACCGCTATTAGAAACAAACTTTTTTGGTTTTAATTTTTTTATTTTGGGTTGAACCGGGCTTCACCCAGGCACTGCGGAATGGTAGCGCGCACTGCTAACCACTAAATGTTTTTTAAATATGTATACTTTTTTATTTGGAGTGAAAATTATTTCATTATTAACTTACAAAAAGACAATAATCAAATTTATATGCATTTAATAACACTTTATTGTGAAGTGACTTAGGTAAGGTATGCCGCAAAAGGATCGATGCAAAAAAAAGCAAAAAA